>NW_001865052.1:418403-423774 GCF_000002865.3 Monosiga brevicollis MX1
TGGATTGCCAAGGGATTCGTCCTTCAGGGTGGTGACATTGTCAAAGGCGATGGAAGCGGCGGCGACTCCATTTATGGTTTGTGGCGCACTCGACCCTTGGTGGCAAAAACTGAACCACTGGTTCTGGGTATCACGCCATCCTCACCCAGGCTGCAAATTGGCACCTCACAGGCGGCAAATTTAATGACGAAAAGCCTGGACTAAAATTGAAACACGACGCACGTGGCATTCTCTCCATGGCCAATAGCGGCAAAAACAGCAACACCAGCCAGTTCTTTATCACCCTCGGTCCCCAGCCCAAATTGGATGGAAAGCATGTGCCCTTTGGCCGTGTGGTCGCGGGATTAGACGTTCTCGATAAGATTGAGGCCACCGCCGCCCCGACGGATGGGCCCCCTCTCCATCCCATTCGCATCTCTGCCTGCGGCGCCTGCTAAGCCGGCGCAACCTGTTGGCCCTGAAAAATGCGATTCTTTATTCCTTTCCAAAAGCTCTGCTGTCGCGCGTGCGCTCGCACAAGACCGACCAAGTCTCAATCGCGATGGTGCTCTGTTGAGCGCTCCTCCCAAAGGTGCTTTCCAGTGCTGGTCCACCTTCTCTCACCTGCTTCCATATAACCCAATTTATTCGACAAGTCAAGCCAAGCCCATGGCAACCCATTCATACTACTACAGTCGCATTGTGGGTTGTTCTGCTTTGCACGACAATTTTGCGGAGTAGTCTCGTCGTGCGGGCAACTCCTGCAAAATACGTTTGGCGGCTGTATAGAGTTTATCAATTAAAAGAAAATTTGACGCAGTCACACTCGCCCAGACGATTCGTCCATCTCCAATCAGTCACAAGCGTCCGGCTACAGCTCCAGGTGCAGCCAACTTTTGTGGTCAATCAGCACAGTACATTGAAGCCACAAAAAAAAAAGAAAAAAAAAAAAAAAAAAGGAAAAACAAATCGAAAATCGAAAAAAAAATCAGGATAAAAGGCCCATTATTGCCTCGAGTCGGGGTTGACATTGAAACAGGCATCCGCCTCGACAAAACTCATTGATCCAACGCCTCAAAAACAGGGTTCTCGCGATGCAAGGTGGGCGTAAGGTCACTTTTCTCCTCGGTCGTAGATTCAGCCCCCACAGCTGAGGATCGGGTCTGATAGACGACCCAGATAGCCGTTAGCACCACGGCAGCCACTGCCGCACAAGCCAAGCCCGCGATACCGGCAGGACCCAGGCTCTCCGTGCCAGAACTGCTCTTGGTCTCGCCACCTCCCTGTCCGATTCTGGTTGACGTGGTCTCCGGAAGGGTTGTTGTCGTTGTCGGTGCGGTCGTGGAAGTGATGACCGACGTGCTTGGTTGGGTGGACGTGGTATGGTTGTCGGCTGTGTCATTGGCGGGTGGCGTCGCAACAGTCACACTTACCGCTGCTCCAAAGTGGCTTGCCATTGCGGCCGCAGACGACTGCAGCGCCACAGCAAGAGCCGTGCCGTTGTCTCCGGGTTGTTGGATTGTAAAGCCCAGGGAATCGTGATAAACCAAGCCAAGAGTGGGCTCGTCTGCAATTTGCCGCAAAAACTTGACAGCCTCCACCACCTCCCAGCCTTCAAGGCCCAGCACCGCAAGGGTAGCCCCACAGCACGCGGCAAACTGTTGAGCTTGACGGCACGTTTTGCCTTCTCGAGCCATGCGAGAGACGATGCATGACTCAATGTTGCATGTAGACCAAGGTTCGTAGTCTGCAGTTGTACAAACTTCGGCCGTCTCATTCTCCGCACGTGCTTTGCAGATGCCGCTTTGACAAGTGCCATAGGCGCATGGAGTCTCGTCAGCCAACGCAGAAAAGACACAGCGTCGCTGATCATGCCGACACCACCCTTCGTCTTCCTGGCACTCGGTCACGGCGGTGTCGCAACCCAAGGGACAAGGAGGCAGACTGGGTTGATGGCAAGTGCTCTGATCAGTGCATAAAGTGCATGCCCCCGTTTCACCACACTAAGCACGCCAAGGCAAAAGGAAGGAGAACACAAGACAGAGATTAGTGACTGGCTTGTCGACAAGTTGCCAATCATTGTGGCCCGCAAGATCGTTCAACTCACATGTCCTTTGGTCCCGTCGACTCGCGTGCAGGCCGTGCCAACTGGTGCTTGTGGACAGGTGGATGTAGGGACCAAGTACCAGTCGGCCGAGCAGCCTTGTCCATACGCAGCGCAAATGTTTGTGTAAAGGCAGGCACGGGCGCATTCCTTGCCCGGCAGCGTGCAACCTTGATCCAGCCCCACGTTGGTTTGGCAAAACTCGTCATGTAGTTGTTCACAGGTGCCAGACACACAGCGGCCAACTTGCGCAGGGTTGGTCGTCAATGTGCAAGGAGTATCATCTGTCAAAAAGGCCACGGGACAATAGGCGTGTTCACCATCACACAGCGCCACCTCGCTGCAGGACTCGGTTTCATCTGGGGCACGACAAAATGTGTTGTTGGGAGCCAGCCCCATGCTGCTGCAGCAGGGGCCTCCAAATCGACAAGGATCTTCTTCCAGAAGGCAGTCGCCCTGCAAGGCGATGGTGGAACTCATGCTGGCAACAGAACACGGAGAAAAAAGCCGAAAGTTGCCGGAATCGTGCTTGACGATAGTGGGTGCCATGATATAATGGCCGCCGTTGGCCGCCAAGGGGTAACACGCGTGCGAAGTGGAGGTACTGCAGAGTGGGAAGGTGGCGGTGTCGCATGTGCCATCCCCACTCTGACAACAGTCATGGACAGCGCCGTTATTGTGCCCCAATTCGTGTGCTAGTGCCACCTGGGACCAGGCCATCAAGGCGCAGTGAGGCAGCTACAGATATAACCTTTTGATATAATCAGCGCAAACAGGCACCAGAAAAGCGCGCAAAGGTGTGCAGGTCAAAGAAGAGCGTACCACTGCAACATCATCATCAACGGCGCCGTAGACGACAAGGCTAGTAACATATCCCGAGTTGAGGGCAGCTGGACTCGACCTGTAGTGATTGACAACGGAATGAGCGCAACCGGTGTGCAAGTTGGGTTTGCTTTTGTTCACAGGCACGCGCCTGTGCGAGCGGCGGCTACTGACTGAATGATGCGAGTGTCACAGATGCCAGCAACAAGGTTAGCTTGGGTGGAGGCTTGCGCAGCACGGCCCAGGGTATAGTTTGTGTTGACGTTTGTAAAGAGGTAGTTGAGGCAGTTATCGGCATAAGTAACGCCATTGCCGCGAGGGTCTGGGGCAACAAAAACACCCCCTGCAAAGCTACCGCCGTTGACGAGCCAGGCTTGGTAAGCATCGAGAACATTGTTGGCCCGCCAGAGTAAGGTTGGTGAGCTGGTTGAGTTGGGGTTTGGGAACGCGCGGTTCAAAAAAGACACGCCTGCCAACTGAAACTGAACGGGCACGTTGCTGTTGCTGTACATGGCGTTGACCTAGAAGCCTCCAAAGGGGTCAGTGGGATGAGGAGTGTGTGGCGGTCTATGACGGCAGCCGAGTCACATATGTCATCAGAGCGCTTTACAAACACGGAAGCGAGCGGCGCACCTGATGGAAACGTGAGGCGAGTAGCGTTGTGATGCGCTCCTCTTGGAGGGTTGTGCATGCAGTTCCCGTGTATCCGGGAGGGCACTCGCCGGCCCAGCGGGCAAAGAAGGTGTCATCGGCATCGGCATACACGGTGCACCACTTGTGGTTGGGCGAGGCTGGTCCATCGCGTCGGTGGCGCATGGGAGTAGGTGGAGGCGTAGGCGCGGTGGTGGCGGCAGAAATAATGTCCTCAAGGCGCTGAGCTTGGGAAATCGCACCGCCCTCATCGACGGGGTGGGGGTGCGCGGTATCAGGTGTGAAACTGTGCTCTGAGGAGTTTGTCGGTGTCGGTCGAGCGTGGGATGTGAGAGCACGAAAGCAGAGGGAAGCATTCAAAGGACTAGTTCCCAGAAAGAGAGGGCTGCCATTATCAAGGTGCAAAACCCCAGACACGGTTGTGCCGTGTCGAGTGAAGCGGTTGGTGCCGTCGACCGAGGACCAGAAGTCGGCGTGGGCCATGATGTGCTGG
The DNA here is from genome assembly GCF_000002865.3 of Monosiga brevicollis MX1. Classification (NCBI taxonomy): domain Eukaryota; class Choanoflagellata; order Craspedida; family Salpingoecidae; genus Monosiga; species Monosiga brevicollis. Next base: position 422,453 of record NW_001865052.1, read on the forward strand.
ACTCGAGGGCCGAGCACGGCATGATCTTTATGCAACTGTAGCTGGCGTCGTACCCCATCACTGGTCCTACGGAACTCAGGTGTACATGTTTCAGAGCAATCAACCAAGCGAGCAAGGGACCTCAGTGGAAAAAAGATGATGAGAAGAAGGAAGGGGAGGTGGTGGGGGTGCTAGGTGGTCACAAACCGTTGCAATAAAAGGGTGGCCGCTTGATCGCCAGGGCTCATGCGCAACTGGCCACGCCAAAGACACGAAGCCTTGACCTGGTTATTACTGTTGTCTGTTGGATTCAGCTGCCGCCTCTGCTCCGGCAAAACTCGAGCCGTGGCCATGTGGACGAGCAAGGCCAGCACGACAAGCTGGATCGGCCCAAGTCGTCGTCCCATTCTATCGGTTTGAGAATGGCGGATGTTTGCTCTTTGGAAAAATGTCCGGGTCATTCAAAAGTCCCGAATCAGTCTGGATCCGGTGCCTCAAACCTGGTCCGAGTCAAAGTCAAAGTGGAAGGAGATCCAGCCACGGTGGAGGAGGACTCGAGCACACGAGCAGCCCGGCACACGGTGGGGCGGGGGCGGGGCGGGGGCGGGGGTGACCGCAACAACCTGGAGCGGGTCAGCATTAACTGGCACCTAAAACCGGAGACACTTTTTCACCTGTTCATCGAGACAACTTCGGTCACGTACCAAGTGTCATCCCTTATGGTTTGACCGTTGAGATTCGTTCTTCCGTTACAATTTCCGTTGCATTTTCCTTCTCCTCAACGGTGAGTCCCCACCCTTCCTCATTCCTCGCATGCGCTGCCATTTATTGATGCGTGAACCATCTCACCTTGCCTTTCTTTTCTTTGCGTGCAGCCATTATGGCGACTCCTTCTCCGGTGTCTTGTGCAATCTGCAACATGCTTGTCTCGGATTCCAATGAGCAACGCCATGTTCAAACGCACCATTCCACTCCACCCGATCTCCGCCGCCCTTCCGAGTGCTTTCCTTCTCTGAACTGGATTGACTGTCCTGCGCCAGGATGTGTGTGCTCAATGCGCAAGGGCGATCCGCTGATGGCGCACTACATTGAAAGCCATCCTGTACATGCCAACGAAAATTTGACCACCTTTTTTCCCAGCGCTGTTTGCTGCGACTGCGGCCACTGGTCCTTTAATCGCGTCTGCGCCAAAAGGCATCGCTCTATGAAGCATCGTGATGCAATAACGCATCCCCCCAAGGTCAGCTCCCGCGTCTTCGTGCTCGGACATGCACTACGCACAGTGCAATTGATCCTTTGGCAGGCCTGCCTCATGGAACAAATCCCGAACAAGTGCCTCTCAA
>NW_001865052.1:427637-455276 GCF_000002865.3 Monosiga brevicollis MX1
CGAACACACCTTGCACGAGTGGCGCAGTGGCAACCACATCCCAAGAAGAGAAAATCGTCTAAGTCCACNCAATGAGGAAACAGCTTGCTTACTAAGTGTTTAGAAAAAAAAATCGTCCCGGGCGTTTGTCAATCGAAATAAACCTTGAATGACCATTGATCAATCGGAACTTGTCTTGTCCATCTGCTTCTACCCACCAAGTTGTCTCATTGCTTCGCTGACTCGTCTTATGGCGCTGCCATTTGACATACCAATCAGAGCCATGTAGCCCTAGAGAGTCAAAGCCAAATAAGTTTCGTATGGAAAAGAAATGGGATTTATTTCAAAATAAATGATTTTCTGGTCTTTGGGCTGCTATGGCATCCACAGGAAGCGTATGAACACAAGAGCACCCTCGTTTGATCCGCAAAAATTTAGCGCTTCTGCTGTGCTTGATTTGAAACGCACAGCAGACAGAATCGCCGAGCACGACCCGAAATACTGACTGCCAATTAATCGCACCTGCCTCAATCCCAAGAGCAATATGTTGTTACAAAAAGGGAATACATATGTTACTTTCAAGGAGGTGACCGAACTATCCCGCTGAACAACATATTAAGGTACATTCGATAACACCTTTTCATCTGACAAAAAAGTAACCCACACACACACACACACACACACACACACACACACACACACACACACACACACACACACACACACACACACACACACACACACACACACACACACACACACACACACACACACACACATTGACGCCTTGAGCTCTTTTTTCTCGTTTGACCCTCGGCAGTGGTTCGGGTCATACGGGAGGCCAACGGCTTTGGAAATCTGAGCAACATGGCGCTTCCCGCAAAGGAGATGAAGAGGTCGAAGACGGCCAGGAGCCAGAGAGGGCCAGCTACGCGAGAGGAGACCCCGTGACGACACTATGAAGCTTTACTGGATCTGCCGTCCGAGGAGGCGAGTTCAGACGAGAAAGAAGAAGAGCAAGGACCTCGATTCAGGGCGAAATTTTTGGAAAAGCTGAAGACGACGTCCACGGCAGACGTCATGCGGTGGACAAGGATGTGCCTGAAGCGGGCGGAAAGCGAGCGCACCAGGCTCAACAGGCAGCTGGCGGTCAGCGAGTTCAAGCTGTTCCTCAAGCGCCACGGAAAAGGAGCCACGATCAGAACAGCGAAGAGTCAGCACGTCGCCATGTTCGTTGTTTTACTACAACGACTGGCCAACGTGGCGCCAGCTACCGCGATGAGGCGGGTGTCAGACCTGTCCACCTACTACCAGCTGCGAGGGTGGACCAACCCGTGCCTCATGGCAGACGGCTGCAGACCACTGGTGATCCAGAAGGTTGGACGCGGAATGGAGAGCGCAATGAGCCACAAGCACACGCAATTGACCATGGAACCCGTGAGACTCCACCACATCAGACAAATCATCGAGGGCAGCAAGACGACGGCCCGGTCGGAGGCGTTCATGGTGGCGATGGTGGTCATGTACGCCAATGCAAGATGGCCGCAGACCCTCCTCGGGTTGCGCACGGCGGACATTGTCGAGATCAAACCAGGCCTGGTCATCTACCAGCAGTCCACCAAATTGGTGAAGATCAAGCCTGAGAGATTCATTGTATCAGACCCGCCTCAGGACGACAAGGGCAACTTCCTGCCAGCGACGTGGCTCGCACAGCTGGTTCGGAGGATGAAAAAGCAGGGCAAGGACAAGGTCTTCGACGAAATCACGTACAAAGGGTTTGCCGAGGAGCTTGGTACAGCCGTCAAGGAGGATTGCCCCGATCTCGACCACGAGAGGGTGAAGCCGGGGTCGATGCGCCACGGCGCGGTGACCGACTTGAGGGCCGCAGGCCGCAGCATCGCCGAATTGAAGCAGCTTGGCCACTGGACAAGGAAATCCACGCCGCAGCACTTTGCGCAGCTGTCACAGGAATCGGCGAGCGCCGTCCTCCAAGCCTGCATGGCTGTTGGCCGGTCCAAGGTGCACGGACGTTGAAGGACAGCCAGGAAGAGGCCACCAATTCCGCTGAAAACGCTGCCGTGAATCTACAGTCACACCTGGCCGTGGTTACCAAGATGTGAAGTGTTTTGCCCTCTCCTTGAGCCCTGAAATCTTTTAGCCATATCAGGACCCACTTAAGAAGGAGCGGAGCCTTGTGGAAAACTCGTGTCGATTTGTTATTGTTGGTTATTGTTCATAGCGCTGTTGTCCCCCTTCGGGCCACAGCACAGTCACGGTCTGTCTGTACATGAAGTTATTTTCGTCAATTCTGGCCTCGCGTTCTGAGCTCTTGAGTTTTCTATGCCTGCAGCGGTTCTGAATAGCGAAGGCCCCAGCCCTTAGGGAAAGAAAGGGGATCCCCTTGGGCGTAGCTGTCGGAAAAAACCCAAAATTAGTCATATCGTCCACATTTGGATGATTTGTCCCTTTTTGGTTGCTCTGCCTAAAAATAAACATCAAAAAAGAGGGCGGTGATCATGAAAAGAGAGAGAGAGAGAGAGAGAGAGAGAGAGAGAGAGAGAGAGAGAGAGAGAGAAGTGCATTTGCTGGAGCTCGGCAGAGGTGCTGGAGCTGGAACAGGACGCCAGGGGTTGGGCTGGAGCATGAGTTGGAGCTAGAGCTGGATTGCGAGTTTGTGCCGCAACAGGACCAGGGCAGAGCTGGAGCCTGCGAGGACTCAGTTCGTGAAGGGCCTCAATCGGGGTGGTCAAACGAGGGGAGCGGATGTGCTTGTGCCAGGAGGCTCAGGCAGAGGGCAGCTCAACCATGGCGACGGCAGTGCTACGTCGTGCCTGTTATGATGTGGGGTCTGGCAAAAGCAAGGTGGGTGGAAGCCTTGTCATGATGCACTTGTCGTGATGCAGCCGGCAGGTTTATGAACCACACTTGCGTTGAATGTGTAGATGAGCGTTGTCGAAGTTCGGGATGGGCAGCTTGAGCGCGTCGTCTTCTCTAAGCAGGTGAGGGAACGACTCAAGCACTGGATGGTGTGCAGCCAAGTGCCTTGGCTCTTGTTGATGGTTGGCTTACAGGGTGCATTTCTCTTTTGTTGCCGTATCTCTTTGGGTCTGGCCTTCTCCCGCTCGTCGGTGATGCTGTCGCTGTAGTATGACGTCCAGTACAGCCACGATCTAGCAAAGAACGGCAATGGCCAGCTTTCCTCGGAAATTTTGAGTGTTGGCATGGAAGCCCTCGCTCAGCTCCAGGTCCATCACTGTGCGCCGTTCGGACCTGATGCGCGCAAGTCACCTTGATTCTCCGTACCAGAGACTGACCTTGCCGTGATCCTGTGCATGCGCCTTTCCCACGCTCGACAGAAAGAGGCACAGGCACATGGTGCAACAGTTTCGGCAGGTGTTGCCACAGCGGTTCGTTAGCCATGCAATTCCATTTTCTCTCCAAGAGATCTTCCTTCCCAACTGCAAGCCAAAATCGGTTTGACCCAGTTGACAGGCTCTCGCCAGCCGGCTACCTCTGCAAAGCAGACCACTGATCACCCGCTGACCTGAGGCATGTCTGATGCTCTTTTCCCCCATCCCTATGGGGTCTGGTCATTTGTCAGGTATTCCGAAAGGCCAGCAACGGCTTGGCGTTTCTGGCGGACGTGCGTCGGAAGCTGCAAATCAACGTAGACGTGGTAGGGCCTTTTGTCACCCTTTGCCAGCGCACATGTACCAGCCAAGTGTGCGGGCAGATCAGTTGGCTCGCTCACGACCTTTGTGGCCAGGTGTCCCAAGCTGTTGAAGGTTATCTGGGTTGGCGCACGGCGCAAAGCTGTGTGTCAGCCAATCGTGGTAGGTGTCGGCTCGACGCGTGGTGACCCTGTTTCACAGTGGGGGTTCATCGATGCTTTTTCTCCGCCACCATGCCATTGTTGTGGCTTGACAGTGTCTGCAGCGCATCTAGTTTCCTACGACTCGGGTGCGGGTAGTTTTCAAATTGCCTGCCTAGCCGATTCCGCACTTTCCTCTACTCCCGACAACCTACTGGTCCACGAGGGCCCGTGCGGCTCCATCTTGGCGTTGGAAAAGCTGGTCTGTGGCGTCCGCCACCAGCACATGCGCGACGTGCTCTCCCCCAACCCCGTCAGTCCGGATGAGGCGGCTCAGGTCGGGGCCCTCTTGCACCGACACTTGGAGGACAGCGACTGCACCATGCCGCCAGCGTTGCGCGAGCGCCTAGATCACCCAAAGACCGTGGCCGTTTCCATTGGCGAAGAAACATCCATTTTCAACGTGGCCTGTCTCTTCCTTGATGGCGACAACGTTTTGACCCCAGACAAGGTGGGTGCAACTTCCTGCCCACACCTCAGACCGTGCATGCACTGGAATCAATTCTTTTCTGATCAATTGGTCTCGTAGGTACACCAAGCCATGCTTCGGGCCACTGGCAAAAGTGATGCAGAGCTCAAGAGCATTTGTGAGCTGGAGCCTTACCTTATTGTGCCCAAGCTGTGCCTCTTGGAGACGGTCCTTCGATGGGCTGGCATTGCACAGGTTCGAGCTTGTTGAAACGCGAAAGACGGATTTCTGGTGACCCACTTGATCCGGTACCACATCCACGCGGTGCGGCTCAGCCGTCTGATCTTTGAACATTCTCTCACACAAGACTCGCGGGGGGCGCATCCAATAGCTCGAGTATCATTGTGTCATGGGCAACTGTATTGGTGTTGCCCTGTACGAAGCCCTCTGGGAGCAGGCGCCGGCAACTCTGTAGCTGTGCAGACGCTCGGCCCATGTCATCGTTGCCAAAGGAAATGAGCCAGTACCTGCACGCCGATCCAAATGCACGCCGATCCAAGGGATGCGATACATGGAAATCAATGGTCGGACAATCACTGTCAAAGTCGCAATAGACACTCAAACAAGTCAAACGAGTTTGGATGATAGACAAGGTTGACATGCTCGTGCAAGGATATTTCCCGAGTGCGAGGCAACCATCCGATCAGGCGGTCGCGACAGAGGGTTGTGGTTGAATGAGCGCGTTCCAGGGGTCGCTGACAGCTGCTTCAAGCGTACGCGCATCTAGCTCAAAAAATCGCGAGTGGGCACCGCTTGCTGCAGCATGATGGTCGCTAGGGTTGCGGTCGCGGAGACTTTGTTCTTGAACGGCCATGGCTGGAAACGCAGCCTGCTCGTCTGGGTTGAGCAAGGCCTGCCAGGGGTCTCGCACCGCAGCAAGGATGTCAAATGCGATGGGATGCCCAGCACCACCACGTGACTGGAAGTCGTGGCGTGGCCGCTGTTGATGATGACCAAAGCCCCCTCGACCATGCCCCCGCCCATGACCTCCTCGTCCATGACCTCGTCCATGGCCTCGGCCTCCACGACCCCGTCCGCGACCACCGCGTCCCGCACCCGTTGGACCATGGCCACCGTGCCGAGGCTGAAAGCTCGGAAACGGTGGCGGGACGCCTGGAGCTCCACTCATTGCAAAGTGCCGACCATTTCCACCAGCATCACCACCGCCGCTGCCGCCCCCTCGCCACTTGGCCATGACGTCGAAAAGGTTGAAAAAAGAAACAACATGAGCATGTGAGAGAGAGAGAGAGAGTTTGAGAGAGAAAGAGAGAGTTTGAGAGATTTTGAGAGATTTTGAGAGAGTTTAAGAGAGTGAGAGGGTTTGAGAGAATTTGAGAGTTTGAGTTAAGTTTGAGAGAGTTTGAGAGAGAGAGTTTGAGAGGAGAGAATTTGAGAGAGAGTTTGAGTTTGAGAGTTTGAGAGAGAGTTTGAGAGAGAGTTTGAGAGAGTTTCAGAGAGAGTTTGAGATCGAGAGATCTCGAGTTTGGAGTGAGCGAGTTGAGGAAATCTTTGCTCACTGGTTGTGGTGGCAGACGGCATCATGGGACGGCGATTTGTGTTGCTGGTGGCGGTGTTGTTGGTGGCGGTTGGGTTGGCTGTGGCGGATTACGGCTGCGATTTTGCGCAGTGGTATCCACGCCAGGTACGTACAGGTGTTTGCGCTGGCGCATGCCATCATGGTTTGCGCCAATTCACCAAGTGTTGTTTGGGGGTTGTTGTTGTTGTATAGTATGTGGCCTACAAGGCGAGCACCGGGCCCACCATGGATGGTCGGTTGGATGAGCCCTTTTGGCAGGCCGTCCCCTGGACCGAGTCCTTTGTTGACATTTCTGGTGCCACCGTCAATCAACCACGCTTCGATACTCGCGCCAAGCTGCGCTGGACAGAGGACACCCTTTACGTCGCTGCCCAGCTGGAGGAGCCACAGATCTGGTCAGAATCAATCACGTGCCACCCTCCTGGTCTTGTTGCCTTGTCAAATTCTGCTGGCTTTGCCGCATACTTGGAGACTCAATGGCTGGTGGTGTCTGCTTATGGGGCATGATCTTGCTGACAGGGCTACCCTGACAGAGCACGACTCCATTATTTATCACGACAACGACTTTGAGATCTTTTTGGACCCGGACCGTAGCAGCCATTACTACAAGGAATACGAGATGAATGCCTTGAACACGTCCTGGTCTCTTTGCCTCAACAAACCCTATCTCAATGGTGGCTACGAAAACAGCTCACGTGTTTTTGGCAGCAAGGGGTGCGTGGTGCAGCCAACCGCTTTAACCTGGGGCTCACTGGTACCTACTCAACCTATTCACTAACCATGAGGGCCCATGGCCTATTCTTTCAAATGCTGTAGCTGGGATGATCAAGGTCTGCGCTCAGCCGTCTACATCAACGGCTCCCTCAATGACCCGGCAGCAGCGAATCACTACTGGAGCGTCGAAGTGGCCTTTCCTTTGAAGCACATTGTGTACAACACCACCTTTGCCCTACCCATCCGCGATGGCGATCTATGGCACTTTGATCTCAGCCGCGTTGAGTGGCGCGTGGAGGTTGTCAACAACACCTACCAGAAATTACCCAACCAAAACGAGTATAACTGGGTCTATGCGCCCACGTATGTGGTCGACATCCACCTGCCTGAGCTCTGGGCCAATCTGCAGTTTAGCACGGCCAACCCCAACGGCACTGCGCCCGCCACGGTCGATCCCGACGTAAGCACCCCACTGACCTGCCGTGACCTATCCTAGTTTGCTCAGCAGAAACTCATCAGCGCTCATGTTTCATTCATTCGTTTTTTTTTTTTTTGTTTTCTTTTTGTTCTCGCGTTCCCTTGGTGGTTGGTGTAGTGGAACATCCGTTTCATGGCCATGCAGACGTACTACGCCCTGGTCGGTAGTCTTGCTTTTGCCATTGTATGGGTGCCTGGCCGTCTGCATCGCTTGGCTCTCAGCATGCCCATTTGCCTTTGCCGCCTGTAATGCGTGATGTGTGCGTAGCTGGCTTGGCAGTCTGCACACGGCTCTTACACATCTTCTGTGGATCACCTTTCGCCTTACGCGCCCGTCCCACCGGCACTGCAAGCCGACTGCGTATGTCTCGTTGCTTGATCCTCCTTGAACTCCATGCAATGTCTTCCTTTGCAAAATTCTCTCTGCCTTTACGCTGCACTTCTGTGTCATTGCTGATGGTTCCATGCGTAACAACTGTAGGCTTCAATCAAGGTCGATCTGCCCAAAGCTGGCGGTTTCCTGGTGTCCGTGGAGGATCACAAAACCAAGCGCATTGCGACTGTTCGAGATGATCGCCTTCTCTTGGTCAAGTAAACGGCCTTTGTGCACGACGTCAAGAGTGTAGTCATGACATTTTGCCCAGCCAATTCAACGTTGGAAAATAGGTTTCTAAAACCAATTCGATTGGAAACAGAGGAATTATGCGCGAGCGCCGCAATGGGTGCTGCAAGAGCTGCGAGGCGAGATGAACTTGAAAATGGGCCCGGCCAGATATGGGTGGTAACAGCATCCTATCGCTGCGGCTTCCTCGGCGCTTCCGTTTTAGCCACTCAGTCCATTGAGCTGGCCAGATTGGTCGAGGGTTGTGCAAGGCTCTGCTGAAGCTGGCTTAATACGCTCTCATCGACTTGTTGCATAAGCATCGGGTATTGTTGGCTAAACTGCTGAACCTGTTCTGCAACATAGCGTCGCACAATCAGGCCTCCGGTGGGGGCTTCCGAGTCACGCTATATTGTAACGGCACAAGGTCGCAGTGAGGTTTGTTGCTTAAAGGCTGGAGGAAAGCATTGCAGTAAAGTCGCACGGCCGTCGAACCTTAGCCTGACGAAACGTTTGACAGGCGCGCAAATCAGCATACTCTGACAGCTCGACAAACATCAGATCCGAGTCCAATACCATCTCGCCCCTATTTTAAAGTGTCATACAATACCAGGATTTAGCACATTCAAAGACTTGCTGTGCCCACCGCACAACACGCAAAGAATTGAAGCGCCCAGCCCAAAAAATCTGGTTGCCAAAGCTGCGGCGTACGCACCGGAAATGAAACGTCAGAATAGCCGAAGACAGCACGCCAAAGATGGCTGTCAACTGAGGCACCGTCGATTCCTGCGTGTAGTTGACGTTGAGTGAACGACCCTTTTCACGCATAACATGAACCATTTGCCCAGATGTGAATTGCAAACTGTACCGTATATGCATTGAGTGCATTGGCCAGTGTCAGCACAACCAGCTTCTTGGTGCTGTTGACCACCATGCTATCGTACTATACACGCGGCAGATCAGGGTGGGTGGTAAGCATGGGCGATCGGGAGCGGTCAAAACAGGCAGCAGGTCACGACAGGCAGCAGAGCGCTGCTACCATCGCAGCAGGTCTGGTGCACAATATAATTTTGCTCGTTGGCTTTTCCAGGTGCCCTGGATTGCGAATGACCTACGTGATCGCACAAAGTGGCCCAAAACTGGGTACAAGCGTCGTTGCTCGGAACCATCTGCCGAAAGTAGTCGGGGTACTGCACGGCAAAGCGCGCGGTCACGCTGATCATGGCGTTGGTAAACGGGCGGTCGGGCTGCGTATGTTACAAAAAGGAAGCATGGAGTTGGTGAAATCAGGGATTAACTGACGAATGACGAATTTGAACAATTGATTCCCAAATTCATGAAGACCAAGGTCAAAGGCCGCAGTAGAACGCATGCCAACGCACCGATTGTTCAGTGATGATTCGCGTAAAGAGCTGGCCTCCGAAGGGAGCCAGCCCCTGAGCCAACCCAGGTAACCCCAAGGCATTCTGAAAGACCTGCACCATTTTATTTGTATTTGAGCACCCCAATGCCGAGCACGCAGAACAGCGAAAGCGGAACAACAGGAGTGCCAAAGATCAACCACGCTGGTGTATTGGCTCACCCTTGTCACTAGATCCAGTTGTGACCGTGGAACGGTGGCAAAGAGTTGCGGCAGGCTGGCACAGATATGGGAATACAGTTGCTCAAGGCGAGCGTCCTCAAAGAGCAGGTAAGACTCGAGGATCAAAATGCAGGTGCGCACGTTGTCATTTGCTAAGTGGGGCAAATTAGCAGAGAAGCACGGTGTTTCATGAGTCTGTGCCAACGCAATGAGCGGTCGCCGATAATAATTACGCAGAAAAGCTGGCGGTGCCGTTCGGCTGGCACCACAAACCTTGCTGCAGCAGAGTTGGCAGTGCCTCGTAGAGACCCAGCACTTCATCCGTTAGAGAAGGCAACACCTTGAGCAGCTCGTGCCTAAGCATACACAGAAATGTGAAGCGAAACTTTTTCGGGGTTGGCTTGCAAACGCATGCTTGTCCCGGCCCTCTTTGTTGGACAGTAGAACCCACCAAAGAATCACGACATCGTCGAGCAGATACACGTGTCCGCCTTGCTGAAGATCAGTACCATATTGAATCAAGGGCACTGACATTTGCACCAGCTGATCATTGGCCACGTTGGCAGCCTGCACGATAAAACGAGGTATTGGATTTACGATCTCAAGATGCCGATATGCAGGGCGCAAAGGTATCACTTCAGGAGAGCTGGTGGCAGCAGAAGGGGTACCTTGATCAGTGTAACCATGAAGCGGACAATTTGGGTCTGTAGCAGCGCATGGTCTTGCGATTGCTGCCAGAGAACGGGAAGGTACTCGACCAAAGCTGTGGAGAGGTCATTGAGCTAGGGCGGGTCGAGGCAATGTGAGAAAGAAGGAGACCAATGGCACCGCGAGCGCATAACTCAGGCACGGTAGGCGTACATGGTCTTGCATACGATAGACAACTTCAGTGATACAGGCTAGGACGTGGATCTTCACGCTGGCATCCTCAACGGCATCCAAAAGCGCAAAGAGCCAGGACAATGCATTCTATTGAACAGACAGCGTGGTCATGCTGAGCAAGGCGGGGACCAGTCATTCGATGGTCGAGGCTTTCCAGCAACCCACCTTGAGCAACGGCAAAAAGTCCTCCTCTGCAAAGCCCACATCTTGAGCAAACTCCTTGAGAGTGGCACAAGCTGTCAAGCGAATAGCCACGTCCGAGTGACTGCCGATGGTAGAGATGAGCAACCTGAGGTTCGGGCAAGCAGCGAAGAAAGAATTAGCGACATAGGACAGGTCCGTTCTTATTCCAGCCATGTTTGCGAGCGAAGCGTACTCATAGATGGCAGGGCGTGGCTCCTTGGCAATGTTGATCGTGGCGTAGGCGCGGCAAAGCAATAGAATTCGCCGTTGAAGAACTGTGCCATCCTGGCTGCCAGTTTGAGCTGAAAACTCTTGCAAAAGCTGGCCGAGAACGTCGTTGATGTTCAAGTGACGACGCAGAGCGTACGCGCCTGCACATGGAACATGGGGCACAAACCAAGAGTGAGTTGCTTTTATTTGCGGGCAACAAGCTGCCGTGGCGACATGCTCAACCTACTCAGGGCCACCGCATTGTACACGGCGTCTTTCATAGTTAGCGAGGATGTCGGCGCCAGCGCTTCCTGCATCAAGCTGAGAAGGTAGGGTGCGAGACCATCGCCATTCATGTCCAGCAAGGCTTGATAGAGATGCTCTGCACATGGCTACACGCGTGGGGCAGCAGTCCAACGTTGAACCGTGCAGTCACCTAACATGCCAGTCGATAGATGTGCAGGAAACTTGATACCTTCATGACGTAGCGCCAGCCATCGCCAATATCCTCGGTGGCAAACAGCTCAGGATCTGTCTCCCATTGCTCACGTTCCTATGACGTAGCGGGAGGTTGATCAACACAGCTTTGAGCCTGAGCGTTGAGTCTTTGAGATGGTTCGCGACCGCCAAGAGCCGTTGGCAGTCAGATGAACGCACCTCAGTAGATGTGGGTAAGTAGTTTTGAATCAACAGCAAGAGAAGCTGCTCTTGCTTCTGTCAGGCATGAATGGCAAACAGAAGAATGCCGTCGAGCTATGAGCATGCACAAGAGGAGAAGAATGTTTGCGACCGCATGCGACTGATGCAGCTCAACGAACGTTGTAGTCCAAGGCCGACTGGAGCGCAAGTGCAGCTTCGGACTGCACTTCTTTGCGTGGCTCAATCTGGTAATCGGGTGCCTTGATGATGTCGCGCAACTGGATCAAGAACCCGATCAGGCGCATAACACAGATGTAAGCTCAGAGAAAGACATTCAAAACTCTTGCTGAAGCCTTCAAGGAAAGTTGTGGTCATACCAAGAGCATGGCGGTCGTTAAAAACTTGGAGGATAAAGGGTGGCCTGCGTGCATGGGAGAGCGAGAAAGAAAGAGGGAAAAAGACAGGCAGATAGACAAGGCAGAGATGGAGGAAGAAGCGACAGGTGAGTATGCCCAGAGAGTCGGGTGTTGCAAAGCGGGAATTCAGGAGGGCTTTGATGACCTACGCGCATCGGCCGGCGGGAAGATACGTGCACCGTAAAAGTCGACGATGACGCTAAGGTGACGAGCAAATTGTGTGGGATGATATGTGTGTGCTGCATTGACCTATGTGGTGTCAGCAGAAAGAAAAAAGACACAGACAAAATTCATTGAGTGCTTTACGCTTGACATCAATATGGCGGGTGGGGGGTTGCGAGAGAGGAGTCGTGCAAGCGAGCCGAGACCGTTTTGTGAACAAGAATGCAAAACTTGGTGAGAAGTTCGCCCAAGGGATCGGCATCTGGATCCTCCAGCGCAAAGTCTGTGTCAAATTGAAGAAAGGGAAGGCCATTTCGAAGCGCAAAGGTATGTGCCACATCAGTCGAGGGGCAAGACCGCCAGATGAACAAATAGTCTGAACCCTCGGCTTGTGTTTTGGGCTAAGACATAGTCAGCCAAACGTACAAAAGTCGAGAAAGGATGACTCGTGCTGCAAGAGCCGCTCCAACAGCCCGAGGGCGTCAACTTGGGCAGCAAAATCCTAGGTCAAGTGGCCAGGTTGTTTTTTTGGTTGGTACAATGCATTTGAATTGGCGCCGTCGCGAGATGCGCGGGGAAGAGCCCAAAAGTTGGCAAACCTGAACGCCCCAGGCAACAAACTGCCGGATGGTTTTGAGGAGGAGACGGGCAAAAGTCAAAGCCTGAAGATTGAGAGCTCCTGGGCTGCCCGCACGCAATTGTTCCTGAAAAAAGGAAAAGAAAAACGGAGACACCACAATCTCGATTATTAAAAGCGCTCTTGATAGCACAAGCAGGTGTGCAAGTTTGGCAGTGGAACAATCGGTCGCACACCTCAACAATGCGAGTATAAGTTGAGAATAGAAAGGGCAGCAGCTGCTCAGCCAGCTATTGCACGGTGTGCCAATTGAGATATAATCAAGGTAAGGTCCAAGGCGCCAGAGCATATAAGGCAAGAAGAACAAGCTATCACGCATGGATCCATGCAAATGGAAGCGTGGTGGGAGCAAGGAGGTGTGGACTATACCGACCAACCTGAGCAAACGCTTTGCGTTGAGGAGGTAGGCGGCGGGAGGCGAGTGCTGGAACGGCAACGCAGGGCCGTGGCATGATGAGAAATTCAAGCTCCACCAAGACAGTCGGCTTATGGACGCTCTTGGCTTGTTCAAGAGTCAATCAGAATTGGTGTAGGATCTCCTCACCTTTTTCCACACGATACAGAAACAGCAAGCTGCGCTGTTGTACAAGAGGGTCACTGGACTGGACCAGCTGTTGATGGGCCCCACAATCATATGCAAGTGAGTCGAGAGGCCAAGGTCAAGCCAGTGTGGGCCGCTGGCAGCGCTGTCAATCGCTGGTATCTGCAAGACTCTCGGGCCATCTCGACAATCATCTGTACCTCGATGAGGAGAGGGATCAGCTCGGGCCACTGTTGTGGGGCATCAATACGGGCGATGCGGCCAACCAATTGGGCCGACATGACGGCAATGCCTTCGTGAGGCTCACGCAAGAGGTTGAGCAGCTCACCACGCACATAGGCGCGTTCATCAGCAGGGATGGCGCTGTGGTCACAGAGAGAGAGACATTGGGTGGTGCAAGGGGGGGCAATGTATTAGGGCAAGCAAGGCCAAGACGAAAGGTAATGAAGATGCGAGCAAGCACTATGAGATTAAAGGCCTGTTCAATCGCTTACTCGGGAGCCATGGGTCGCCAGAAGCGCTCCACATTGTTCTTGAGCACGATGGCGGCTGTGTACCGCTGCTCCGTTTGGACGTTCGCGTTGGGCTGACACAAGATATCCTAGCGGGAAGCGATCGAGTGAGTTGAGAAAAACGGAAAAGCAAGCAGCGATGGGGACGTGGTGGCTTCAACAACCACCGCTGCCAAAGAACCGGCTTGACTGCAGTATCGACAACTCAATCTCGGGGCAGCCCTGTGCAAAGGAACGGGCACGTACGGCAAGAGCGGCATGAAAGCCCGCCTTGACCTCCCATTCGCGCAGTTGGGATTGTGCGTGCAGTTGCAGTTCCTTATTGGGACTGCCAGCCTGCAGCAGGCAGGCCACCACTTGATCACGATCCATTCCCAGGCTTGCTATCCAGGCGCCCTCTGGTCTCGCGAGGTGACGCTGCCCTTTTTCTCTCGTTCACTGACTCAATCACGAGCACGAGTGTGTGTGTGTGTGTGTGTGTGTGTGAGTGAAAGGCACTCAAAAAAAAAAAAAAATTGCTGTGAGAAGATTCGAGCCTAAAAAATCTGACATTGTCACGTTGCAATACATCTGCTTTTGAGACAGAGACAGAAATGAGAGAGGAGACAGAGACAGAAATGAAGAGCAAAGACACAAAGGAGAGACAGAGAGAGAGGCAGCAATTTGTTGTTTCGCGAATTGATCGTTGCTGGAGGCCTTTCTCGTGTCGTGCTCTGCATCTCTCATCTCTCAGGCCACATCGCAGCAGCAAGGATGGCGGCGGGCCAGGTGGTGCTGCTGACTCTGGCGGCTTGGATAACATACTGGATTGGCTTGTATCAACGAGCACTGCAATGGATATGCAGTCGGTATGGTGCTTGGCTTGTGGATCAAAGTTGGGACTTTGGGGTTCATCCGTTTGGATGATAATCATAAACTCTGACGCCAGCACCTCGCGCCGGCATCGTGCAGGTCACGGATCTGTGATCACTACTACAATTTAATTGGTTGCTGGTGTGCAGCCTTGGCCAGACTGGGCGTGGGCAGCACCATGGCTGGTGGCACGCCCCTCAGCCCCCAAGAGCCGCTCATTCTCTATGAATATGAAGGTATCACAGACTAACCTGCTGCCTTTCCAGGCAGCGGAGCGCCACCCTTCTCGCTCCTCACTTTGGGTGCGTACAACGCAACAATTTAGGCTGCCCCTACTGCTTACGAGTCCGTGAAGCCATTTCGGTTTTGAACCTGGACGTCATCATATACCCTTGCCCTCGGGAGACCCTGCGTCAGAACAACTTTTGTCGCGACTCGCGCTTTCGAGCCGTGGTCGAGCGCAAGGCGGGCCAAATTCAATTCCCTTTCCTCATTGACCCCAACAGCAACGGCCAGGCGGCGCAGGGGTAAGGCAGCCCTGACATGCTGTTGAGCAAGCCCTGTTGTGCTGGTCGAGCTGTTGATTGATAGCCTTTGAACCATGATTGATTGGCCGACCGCCAGGATGCTCGACTCAACAGCTATCATTGAATACCTGTGGACCACCTACGGCGCCGACGCCTCCCCTCCCCTAAACTATCGGTAGGTTCAAAGACACGCTTTTCGTCACTGTACACATGCATGTCAAGTCTTCAATCGTCCTCATCTCAGCACGCGGTGCCAAGCCTCGTGCATGCCAAGGTCCTGCAAGCTTTCTTTGGTATGCTGGACATTGCCTCGCGGCTGATCTGGCGGGCACTTCCGCAAAACGGGCTTCTACGCGCACCATCACGACAACCAACTCAGGCAAGTGGGACTGCTGCTTGGCTGCCTTGACCGGCCAAGCTCTGCGGCGGATGGCAAGGTCGTGCGCATGTCGAGTTGCGAGTAGCAAGCTCAATTTTTCCGTCAAATATTGGGTTGATAGATGCTCGAGCTGTGGGGTCGCGAGGGCTCACCATATGTTCAACTTGTGCGCGAGGCGCTTTGTACCCTCGAGCTCCCATACCGTTACGTGACAGTCCCCTTTGGGGCCGAGGAGGTAAGCTCATCGAATTTGCTCCTGTGTTGGCTTGCTTGCTCAATGTGCGCTTTCCCTGCTTCCAATCGCCACCTCATGTTCGATTCACTGCTGACATCTCACACGCACAACATGACCTTTCTTTTCCATTCTCTCTCTCTCTCCCTCTCTCTTTCTCTTTCTGGGGGTGATTGATTCCCAGAAACGCGCAACGTACCGCGCCATGTTTGGCCGCCACTTGCCGGAATGGCGGAAAAAAGCCAATCTTGTCATGATCCCGTTGCTACTGGACCCAAATACGGGTGCAGAGCTGGTCGAATCCCGCGAAATTCTGTCATATCTACGCAAGACGTATCAGGTGGGTGATCCACCTCGTGAGACGGTGGCAGACCTGCGCATCCCCACCAGCAAAAGCAAGCACAATTAATGTCTGCGTCTCTATCGAATTGATTGCCAAGCATCTCTGTGTTGTACTCCCGACAAGAATCCACAATTGAGCGAGCACGCATCCTTTGTCATTCAGTCAATTTTTTCTTCTTGAAGGCAAGAGGGCGGGCAGGCAATTGGCGCCTGTGTACGCCGATTCGTTTATGCCAAGGGCATGCCTGAGGTTGAATCCTTGGCCAGCAACCGGGAGCGGGCCGAGGCAATGCGCTTGAAAGCCTCTTCACTGCCGGGGGCGCGATTTTTGTCCGGGTGTACCATGGCCGCGAGGGTTTTGTACGCACGCATGACCTCGGCTCGTTGCGCGTCGGGCAGGAGCTGTAAGACCGCATAGTCGTCGTTTTTGGGGGCACGTAGGACAGTGTCTACTTGCTGCAGGTCTTCAGCACTAAATGTGGCTGTGACCTGCTCTGTGCGACCGTGGTAGACTTGTTGATAGACGGCCTCGATGAGCCAGGAAAAGAGCTCTTGGACACCCTGGCCCGAGGCCGCGCTTGTTTCAAAATACCGGTAGCCTTGCTGTTCGGCCCACATCTGGGCCTCACCGGCCGGGACTTGGCGGGCCTGCTCTCGGTCATTCTGATGCCCGACAATGGCAACGACGGCCTGTGCCAACTCCGAGGAAGGGGCGTTGTGCCGGAGCTCAGTCAGCCACTCGTGCACCAGCGAATCAAAGGTGGCTCGCTTGGTGACATCAAAGAGCAACAAAACGCCTTGGGGAGCATCGTAGAACTCGCAGCGAACTTGCTCATAAGCACGGTCCCCAGACAGGTCATAGAGGCTCACACGAAGGTCGGCATCCTACACCACCCATGCATGCACTCGTGAACAGAACAATGCAAGGCTGCTTTGGCTAGAAAGGCCGACCAAGAAGGATGCGGAAAAGCTGGCGTCGAGCGCAGATACCATACCGTGCGCTGAACGGGCGCGACACCATAGTCGAGGCCCACCGTGGGAATATACTTGGACACAAAGCGCCGTTCACAGTAGCGCTTGATGAGACAGGACTTGCCGACGCCTGCATCGCCCAGAGTCAGGAGCTTCACGCGTTGGATCGGCCGCAGCGCCGGGAGCTGCGGCCGCTTGCGCGGCGCCTCAATTGACGCCATGCGCTTCCGCCCGTTGCGACCATCAGGCAGACCAACCGCGGGCCCTGTGAAATCAAACCAGCTTCTGCGCCCTCCACCGACCACCGGCCCGACCCCATCCACCTCTCACCCCTGCACAAATTTTAAATTTACACACACATCTTGACGTTGTTGAAGTGGTTGGTAAGGCCTCAATACTTGCTGACAAATAACTCTGACATCATTCCACACAGCTTTTGTGTACATGTACATGTACATCCGGGATGTATGTGTGTATGTGCTTTTTTTTCGTTTTTTTTTTTTTTCGACACGGTACGTATGTCAGCGATGACCTATGTGCGGATGGAGGGGATCAGAGAGATCAGCGAGGACGTGATTTGCGGGGAGGGGCGCATGTTGGAGGAATGATCGGGACCTGACACACACACACACAGACAGAGCATTTTTTGAATCATTTGTAGGGCTGTTGCAACATCGGTACCATGGCTGCGAGCAGTTGGTCGGCCCAGGCGCTGGCGCTCACCAAGAAAAATCTGCTGCTCCTGAAGCGCCGGAAACGACAAACCCTGGCTCAGGTTGGTATGCATAGCCTTGAATGGATGTCCTTTCGCTCCACGATCTCAAGCCAAGCCTTTGCATCTACTACCATGCTAATTTTCGGCCTGAAACAGCTTTTAATTCCACTCTACATGGCGGGTGTGACCTGCCTCATCAATCTCGCCGTGACGGTACGGCCTTCCATCGGGCCCGGCACGAAACCGGTCAAGCCAAGGCTACACAAACCATCACATGCCTGTTGCCTGCTGGCTTTTACACACACTGGCATCATGGCGTACACACCCCTAGACGTCGAAGCATCCTGCTGTCAATGACTTTACTCCCATGCCAATGTTGCAAGAGCTCAACGTCGCCCCCAACCTAACTTTGGCCTACTTCCCCTTGAGGTAGGGCTATCCCTGTACCACTTTCTCTTGCCGCCACTTGAATCCTGCCGTGTCCACGTTGTGAAACTTGTCATGCCTGCACCTGGACGTTGCAATCCTACAAAATTATAGCGCTGCACAGCTGACGGATAAGGTCCAGCAACACCCTTATCTGACCGACCTCCAACTGACTGTGCGTGAGCGCGGCGTGCTGGCCTTGCCTGATGACGGCCCTTTTCTTCCACTGACTGATGTGTGATTCCATGTTTTGACGTTCTGGCTCACCTCGCCTCTCTCTGCACAGACGCAAGGCTTTGCCTCGAGCGATGCTTTTGAGTCTTGGTACCGTCAGAATTCAGACGGCCTCTTCGCGGCCCTCGAGTACGTTCACTTTGCACAGCGCTTGCCAAAGTTTTCGGCGCCAGCTGAGCTCGTACACTTTTGCATGGCATCGCCTCGCTCACACGCCCTTGCTTTCTTTTTGATCTTGTGGCGGAGCGTAGCTTGAATCAAGCCTTGGACGCTCAGCACATTGAAATCTACATGAAGGTATGACTAGACCTGCGCAATCAAGATTTGCATTCATTGTTGAGACCGTCCAACCAACGATCTGGCGTCAACTCCCATTGATAATCCAATTTTGTGCGCCGCGCCAAAACAACCCATGTAGACCGGTCGCGGCATGGCCCATGTTCCCTCAGCCTCTCGCACATGGGACTCTCCGGCCAGTTGTCACAATCTCAGCCCAGACATGGAAGCGTGTGGATCGGGTTCGTCTACTTCGTGCAATAAAGAATGATAATCATAGCTCTTGTATTGCGATTTTTGCACTCTTCCAATTTGCTCGCACAAGCCAATGTTTTCGTAGCCGCTTGCAATCACCGAGTGTTCCCTCACGCGCCATTCGAGACTTTGTTAGACGGATATTTGGACACTGGTCTTTTGCAGCTGGAAGCCGCCTTATTCGAAGTGCTGCACAACATTACGGCCCCCGATCTCGCCAATATGACGATTGCCAAAATGCCCATCCTCGAGTTTGTGGTAAGATTCACGCTCTGGCCCATGCGTGCTACATCATGTCTCGTATCATCTGAGGCATGTGCAACGTAACCTGTATGTAGGACAACTCGAAAGCACAGGTCTACGCGCCCATAACGGTCATTTTTTGCATCATGGCTACTAGTCCCTTAATTCAGTACCTAATGATCAACGTTGTCGCTGAAAAAGGTATCTCCTTTGGCCCGGCGTGCCATTGGCATGCTCAGCACTGATTCTTGACGAAAGAGTCATCCAAATGCTGATTACAAACGCCCGCTTCTTTCCATTTATTCATCTAAATGCCGATCTTCATAGAGCTGGGCATCAGAAACGCGCTGCTCATTATGGGCATGCGCAAATCAGCCTACCTCGTCTCCTGGCTGGCCTCGTATTTTTTGCAAAACGCCGTTTCAATCGCTCTGCAGGTCAGAGCCATTGGATGCGTACACGCCCTGTCCGTTCTGAGACTGACACATCGCTTTCTGATGTCAACTTCTGCTTGCCCCTCGGTGCTCTACCGCTGGTGGTTCAACAGACGACGATTTTGTGTCTTGGCAACGTATTTAGCGCCTCGGCTTGGATTCCCGTCTTTTTGCTACTTTTTTGCTTTGCCAACTGCTTGGCTACCTTGGGCCTGGTATTTGCTCCCTTTTTCACAGACAAGCGAGTATGTAGAACTAGCCCAGTTCCGGTCAAGTCATGTTTTCCTGCCATATCATTGCTTTGCCTTGTACAGATCGCGATTGGCTTTTGCTCACGCGATTGCCATGCTGCATGCCATCCGCTCTGTGCCTCACCGTGGCCATGTGCGTGCGTTCATAAAAGGTTGCTGGAGCTGCGGGTAGTCTCGGCAACACCATCTTCTCCTTGATCATCTTTGGAGTTAAGAACGTCACCGTTCCAGGGACAAAGGTACTATTTGCTGTTTCGACTGGATGATCCTAGTTTCGGTTCACCTCATTCGCCGCCCGCCCTCATCAATCACTTCCATGTTTTTGTGCGAATGGTAGTGGGCCATATCTGTGCTTCCTCCCTGCGCCATCAGCTTGGGTCTGACGACGGCTCTCAATGAGGACCAATTGCACGGCCTCTCTGTATCCACCATGTCTCGTGGCGAGTTTTCTGTGGGCAGTGCCATTATAATGTGCGTCATTTCATGTTACGCACGTCAACATGCAAAAGCCTGTTTGAAGACCTATCCCTGCTGGAGGCTCGTCGCCAATTGTGCCACTTTGCCTGCCGCACCAGAAGCTTTTGCTCAACACGATATGACTATGTAGGCTGATTTTGGACACTGTTTTCTACTTTGCGCTTGCCTACTACTTGAACGAAATTGTGCCAGGCAATGGGCAACGCAAGCCCTGGAATTTCATGTGCGCGCCAGCCAGTGAGTGTTCTTACCACCCACATTAGTGTCGTGGCGCTTGCTTTGATTATTAGCTCCCAGCGATTTCCTCATAACGTATTGCTCCACAGACTATTTCGATGCGGGCGAAGATGTTGAGGCCCGCTTGGATGGGGCACGAGAAGATGAAGCCGTTTACAGCTCGCTATCCCCGGGACTCGTCATAAAGAATCTCGGAAAAAAATTTCGTTCAGCTGATCGGTAAGGTTCTGTTTCCATGAGTACATGTATTTCAGTAGTTCCGGATGAAGGCGGTCGTGTGATCAGTCTCCTATGGTGCCACGTAACACAACGGTAGCAAATCTCTGGACGGGGTCTCATTCAAGGCTTACGAGAACCAGATCACCTGTCTACTCGGACATAATGGCGCAGGTGCTGGACTCTGGCATTCCGGCGTTTGATTAATTTGCGGATGGTAATTCAAATTGTTTTTGTCCCATGCGTTTCTGACAGGCAAGACAACCTTATGCAACATCATCACTGGCCTCGAGACCCCAAGCAGGGTACGTCTTTTAGTTCATTCTGAGGCGCTATGTTGTCCACCAAAGACTCACAGGTGTACGAGTTTTGCCCCGGCTGTTTCCGTGTCCTCGGGCTCAGGGTGGCGCTTTAGTTTTCGGCGAATCCTCCATGGAGCACACCGCAGCTGTGGGTGTCTGTCCACAAAAAGACATTCTTTTTGACGTATTGACTGTCTCGGAACACGTCGAGCTCTTTGCCGCCATCAAAGGAGGCTTTCACGGTGAAGACAGCGCCGCATCCAGTACTTTTGCTAGTCCAGAGGCGATGCTCAATGAGATTGATCTACTGGACAAGGCCGATGCTCCCGTGACGACTCTCTCTGGTGGCCAGAAGCGCAAGCTTTGCGTGGGGCTTGCCCTTGTTGGAAATCCTCGACTCCTCGCGTTAGACGAACCATCGTCAGGTGCGTTGTTGGAGCTCCCTTCTCCTGCTTGTCATCCCACAAGCTACATCTATGGTCTGAGAGTGTCGTTTGTTGTAGGTATGGACCCAGCATCGAGGCGTCAATTGTGGAGTGTTCTGCAAAAGTATCGACATGGCCGAGTCACGCTACTCACTACCCACTACATGCAGGAGGTGCGAAGGCGTGCGGCTTCTGTTTGCATATGCTTTCGCTCGGACGATGGCATATTCACCATCTGTCATAGGCTGATGTCTTAGGAGACCGAAAAGTTGTTCTTTCTCGCGGCCATGTCCAATGTGTTGGCTCTAGCCTCTTTTTGAAGAAGAATTTCGGCGTTGGGTACGTTCAACGGCGATCAGACGGGCTGCGTTGTCATGATGTTTTGCTTTCGCTTAGAATGATAATGAACTTGCTGCTCGCTCTCGCTCCTCTTGCCTTCTAAGGTACCACATCGATGTCACGGGTTGTCAAGCCACACGCATCAATTCGGAGGTATTAGGCCAAGCATTTCCAGCGTTGCGTGTGGAACTTGCTCGTAATGCCCGCTCAGGAACCATCACCGTTCCAAATGCACAACTTCGTGCTCTTCCTGAAATCCTTGAACAACTTGAGGCTAACGCTTCGACTTATGGCTTGACAAGCTTTGGATTGCGCATGACAACTCTTGAAGAGGTGTTTTTGGAGCTCGAGAAACGCGAGAACAACGAGGTGGCTACTGAATCAGAAAAGCTTTCCCCTCGGCTCGCAAAGCCGAGTGCATCACTGAATAACGGGCAAGCTGGCAACATTCAACGCGAGGATTTGACTTTGCCACTCTTGAACGAGCAAAGTGCGGCTGGTTTCTCCGAGTCATTTCCGTCTGCCTTCCGAGGCATGCTTAAGCTACGTTTGCTTCAATCGGTGTGTTGCGTGCACATATACATGCACACATACATGCAGGCATCCAGACATAAACAGACATACACGAAGGCATGCCACAGCTCCAGACGTTGGCATGAAGAAAGTGCACGAGACGCACGACACTCTCTCATGTTTGTTGGGTACCTTGATAGGCTCGCGAGTGGCGTGCTCTCATCTTTCAAGCCGGGCTTCCCATCCTTTTGATGATCATTGCGTTGACCGTTGTGGAGAAGCCACAGTCATCAACGGACCAACTTTTACAGGGCAGCAGCTACAACTACACACTTGATTCGCTGGCTGATGCAGATCATCCACTGAGCACGACCTTGCCTCAAGGGGGAAATGCTCATTTTCTAACTGCTGCAGCTTTGAACTCCTGTGGCTCGCAGAACTCATTCACGACGCGAAGCACCTCGTCAGATTTTATTTGGACGGGGCCAAATAGCAGCTTCTTTGAAACTTTCAATGCCAGCCTGATTGGCGTGAATTCGGAAGCCAACCAGACAACATTGTACTACAATGCATCAGCCGTGCATATGCTTCCAACCGTGATGCAGCTGCTGTACAACTCGCGGGCCAGTAGTCAGACGACAAAGTCCCCCTCATACTGCACATCCCTTCGAGGCCTACCCACCAACGAGGCTTATACTTGGGATGCTTCAGTTTACTACACTGTACTTTTGATCGGAATTGCTCTCAGTGCCATTCCCGGCGGCTTTGCCGTCCCAGTCGCTCAGGATAAACACTCGCGCATGCGCCATTTACTGTTCGTATCAGGAGTGACCAAACTACAGTACTGGGGCGCCTTTTTGCTGGTTGACTGTGCAATTTTCATGGTGCCTGTGCTCGCCGCCGTCATCCTCGCATTGGCAAAAAACGTAACTGCGATTATTGGCCCGGCTCTGCCCGCCTTTATTCTCGCCGCACTGCTATACATTCCTGTCAGCATCCTATTCTCCTTCAACATGAGTCGCCTCTTTCCTGATCCAGAGACAACGCAGTCCATGTGGCCCGTGATGAACAACTTCTTGGGCTTCATCCCATACGTTATTGTGGGAGTGGTGGACGGCAGCTCTTCTGCCAACGTTGCTCGCATCATTCATTACTGTTTTTCCGCCTTGGACCCAGCATACACCTTCTCAGGCACGCTGTACTACATGTTTCGACTCAAGACCGCCAATGATGCACAGCTTGATGCCTCTTCTTTGCAAGCGGTGGACTATTTTAAGATTGAAAACGTTGTACTTCCGACCATTCTCATCACCCTTGGACACCTTGCTTTGCAAGCTGCTTTGCTCTGGTGGCAAGAACGGATCATCAGCGGCGATAATGCTGCAATTACTGATGGTCAGCAAGGATCTCTTGCGCTTGGGCCCTCTCCCTTCGGGTTTATGCGTTGAATTTGTTGCTTTTGATTTGCACCAAACTCACCTGATTGACCGCTTGGTATTTTCTTGTTGATGCGCTTGCCAGAGGAGCGCAAGCTCTTTCTCAAGGCAGAGGACGTTCAAATGGAGCATGACATCACTTTGAGCAGCACGGATCGAAGTCTCCGTGTTTGTGATGTGTATAAGGTGAGGCGCCCGGCCACTTTTACTTGGAATTGCGCTTCAGTTCTGAGCTAACATGTGAACATTTCAAATTATTTGAATGCTGAAATCATGTATGGTGCCAGCGCTACGGAACTTCATCTGGGTCCTTCAAAGCCGTCAATGGCGTGTCCTTCTCCGTGGAAGCCGGAGAAGTTTTTGGGTTGTTGGGTTCGTGCCAAGACTCAACTCTACAATGTCGTTGCTGGCTAATTCTTGGCACAAGGAGGATAACGACTTGATGCCAAATTTTGCCATGTCCTCAAGCTGATGTCGTCATCTCTCATGGCGATCATGATGCTTTACAATTTTGCGTGCAGGCCCGAACGGGGCTGGAAAAACCACAACTATTGCGATGTGTTCGGCAGAAGAAGCTCTGACCGCTGGTGACATTGCAATTGGCAATCACATGGTTTCGCTTGACCCTAAGGCTGCATTTAAGGTATTGTCGACATGGGCTGCTTACGTGCGTATCCAACTTCTGGCTTTCTCACCCTATGGATGTCTTGGTTGCCGCCTATTTCAGGACATGGGCCTCTGCCCGCAGTTTTCGGCGCTTTGGAAAAATATCACTGTTGGCGAGCATCTTGAGTTTTTTGCCAGTGTCCATGGCTTACCGCGCAACGCTCCAAGGGACTGGTTGGAGTCGATGGGCATTGCAGAATACGAGCACTATCAGGCAAAAACCTTGTCTGGGGGTTCGTTCACGTGCAATTAACTTGGTTGCATTCTCTGGCACACGCTCTTTTCTTTCTCATACCACAATGTGTTGTTGCACAGGCACACAACGCAAGGTTTCCTTGGCTTTGGCTCTGATTGGCGAGCCGAAAGTGGCATTACTTGACGAAGTGTCGACGGGATTGGACCCGGGTTCACGACACATGATTTGGTCCTTAATTCGCACACATACTTCGCAATGTGCTACTGTTCTGACGACACACAGGTTTGTTTGCTTCTCATTCACAAATTTGTTGAATGGCTTTTTTGATCTCTTACGCGGTGCTCTATTGTTTTCTTCAGTATGGAGGAGGCCGAAGCCCTTTGCAATCGAATTGGTATTTCCCTCACATTTCCCTCGCTTGTTAATTGCTGATCTTCTGATTGTCGTTTCCTTGAGAGCTTGCTCAAATAATATGCGGTCTTACGAAGCCCTTCGGCGGCACTCGTAAAAGACTCCAACTCACGGCGATGTTATTGTGCAGGCATCATGGTTTTTGGAGAGCTCAAAACTGTTGGTACAACTCAGGTAGGTCATATTATGTGTTTGTATCGCGTATGTTTGCGTCGCTTGCATTTTGACTAGGCTCTTAATCTTAATTTGTCATCCGACTTTGCGCTCACTTTGCAGCATTTGATCACACGTTTCGGGGATGGCTACATGATTGATATCCAAGCACGGTCGGAAGAGGCGGTAAGCGATGACCCATGAAGTGCCCGCATGTGCTTGTACACCAAGCTTTCTTGGTGAACACAACCTGAGTTGTAGTAATCCTTGGACCGCCCAGCGTTGCCGCCTCATCCGCGCATCGTGCTTATACGTTGAGTTGTTTCATAATAGGTGGAAACAGTGCTCGCCGTACTGCGCGAGAAGCATGATACTGAGCTCAAGCTCAAGTATGGAAGCTTTGTACAACTCTTGATTCGACTCAAAAGCAGCGAATTACCAGACTTCTTGCGCATCTTCAATACCCTTGTCAAGGAGGGCACTGTTGCACACTACGGTGTCTCACAACCTTCACTTGAACAGGTACGCATCAATTTTAACTGCCCAATTCGCCAGATATCACGTTTTCAAGGCCTTAGCAATTTGTCTGTGGCACCTGCGCGTGTTAGGTGTTTCTTCATGTGGTCGAAAATGCCGAGTGCCGCCGTTGAGAGCAAAATTTTGATTTCTCGGCATCCATGTGCCGATAACAAAGGCTTGAGCCTTCGGTTTGACACCGCAACGAACAATTCAGAACGATTAATGATTAATGATGTTACATCCCCACTGTCAGGCTCCAGGACGTCTGGAGGCCAGTTTTGGGTTGCGAGGAAGTGCGTAGGTTTGAGGAAGCGTTTTGAGAGGGGTTGGAGAGACGTTCTTCGGGACGGAACTTAAGGTTTAATAGTGTCTTGAGGCCAATTGAACCAGCTGCGGTCGGCAAGCATTCACAGTGACCAGACCAGGTGCACCATTAAAATAGCTGTAGAGTCGCTCAATTCCAAGGATAGGGAAAGTGCCACCTGTGCCCGACACGTGCCCGCTCTGCAGCAACAAGACACCTCAGCCGCGACTGACCCGCGAGCACCTGTTGACCTGCCGTCCCATCAAGCGTCACAACGCCCTTCGCGACGAGATGGGCCGCCTGCTCAGGTACGCCACCCTCTCCCATGTCTGGGTGGAAAAGTCTGGCTACAACGCCAACGGTCAGAGCTGCCGCATCGACCTGCACTGCCGCAACCCCTTTCCCGGCGGTGCTCTGGGCCCAGCTCTGCCCGACCTGGGCATTGACGTGACTGTGCGCACAGCCCAACCCCCGACCACCTCGCAAGCCTGCATCAAGGTGGGCGCTGCCCTTCGCCGAGCCGAAAAGGAGAAGCGCGAGTACTACACCGGTTTCAACCATGGAAAAACTCTGATCGTCCCTGCGGCGATGACGACAACCGGTGGGTTCGCCTCCTCCTTTGTGGATCTGCTTGGTCAGCTCGCCCGCTGCGCCGAGGCCCGTGGTGTGTACCAGCCGGGGCTGGATGAGGCCTTTGTTCCTCGGTGGAAGGGTCGCTTTGCGGCGCTGGTCCATCAGATGAACGCTGACCACATCCAGCGCCACTTTGGCGGTGTCTGCCTGCGCTCGTCGTAGGTAGGCACCGCCTCGGGGGTCCCTCTGTGGGGATCCCTGTGTGCACCTGTCGCTCCCTAGGTGGTTTTCGTTGTGGTCTTTTGATGGCTTGACTTGTATTTTTGTTTAATTTTGCTTCAATTTTTGCTGTATTTGTATTAGAGGCACAATCTGAGACGGTATACTTTACCACGTTGTGTGTCCTCTGGTACTCGATGTTGTCCCACCTTGTTGTGTAACATCTGGTTGTACCATCTTGTTGTGGCATCTGTTGGTCCCAACAGATTGCTGATATCGCTTCCACCTGTCTTCAGTGTGATAGTCCATTCTCTGTCTCCACTGTGTGTGTGTTTCCACCTGCTATAAATGGGAGCGATCTCCCTGGATCGGTACCATTTTCCTTCTTGACCTCGGTCGTTCCACTTCCCTCCTTCTGTCTTGTTCTGTCTTGTTCCTTCGCCTTGCTTCAATCCATGTTCTCGTATGCACTTCGATTGGTTGGATACCTCTGTGACAATCGCCTTGTCCACACACATAACACTGTACTGGACATACACCTTTAATAGGTTATGGGCCTCGGTTGTGTACTCTTCCAACCTCTCTTTCGTTACCCTGCCTCGCTCTTTCCAGCTGCTCTGTTCCCCTCCTGCTTCCTCCCTTTGTCTTCTGCTTGTATTGTGAAAACGTTTCAAAAAAAATCATCAAAAACCTCTTTGTTCCTCTGTTTTGAGGCAGTGCAAAATTGTCATACTTTTTGTTTGTTTGCTTGCTTCCTTGCTTGTTGTTGTTGTTGTTGTTGTACCTTTCCCCTCCCTTGATCATCGCCACCATGCCATTTAGTGTTATGCATACTCCTGTTGACCAGCGAGTCACTCGTAGCCGTGGCGCTGTGCAAAGCGCTGCTCGCGCTGCTGCCACCAGAAATTTTGAGGCTCACACCGACCTCACGCGCGACTTCCAGCACGAAGAAGATCATGCCGAACCCGACGCTCTCGATTGCTTGGTCAACGAGCATGAGGAAGAGGAAAGGCCGAAAATGGCCGCCACCGGGTCGCACCCGGCCACGCCTTCGACAGGAGCCGCTCCCGTCGAGGCTACCGCGAGCGCTTCTCGCCATGCCC
>NW_001865052.1:458330-459381 GCF_000002865.3 Monosiga brevicollis MX1
TCAAGCAAGCTTCACGTGCTTGGTACCAGATGCTCGACCACCAGCTGTGCACGGAGATGAAGTTTACTCGCTGCCTCAAGGACCGATGTGTTTATTTTCTCAACAATGGCCGCGATGCCATTTGGATCGCCGTCTATGTCGATGACCTCCTGATGTTTGCCAGTAGCAGCCTCATCCTGACATCTTGGCGTGAACCACGTTGTCAGACAAAATCTGCAACCCCGCTCCTTGCGGCCCGCGTTTTGGCGGCGCCCTCGCTCCCACCGTGTCCGCTCGCTTGCTCGCTTGCTTGCCCCGCGGACATGGCCACTGAGTCCGGCGGCGAGGATTCTTGGACCCAGGTCCGCGGTGCTAAACGCCCGAGTGCCGAGTCACCTCCAAGCAACACCACCACCTCGCCTTCCCAAACTCATCGTTCTGCGAAACACACGAAACATGGCAGCGCTCGCCACGACCGTAACCATGTTTTCCCTGACCCTATGACCACCCCGTTTCGCCCTCGCGCCCGCCACTCTGCCTCTACCGCCCGTGCCTCGTCTCATGTGCCCTCGACGTCCCCCACTGCCGGTGCGACCGAGTCTTCGGCACGTGCCGTCGTGCCCGCGGCCGAGCCAGTGACCAGGACGTCAAACGGCGGCGGGGAGCAACTTCCCATTCTCGGAAACACTTCCAATGCTTCTCCCCGCACCCCTCGCACGCCATCCAGCCCTCGCTCCTTTGCTCAAGTTGCTGCGGCAATGCCTGCCGCCGCCACTGCCACATCTTTGGCCCCTATGACCGAGGATTTGTCAGCATCGGTGCCCTCTGAGCCAAATGGCAGCGGGGAGCAACAACCCTCGCCCGAGTCCACAGGGCAGACACATCATTCGATTCCTAACACACCATCGGATTTTTTGACCATGTCTTCGGACGAAAGCGACTCCCCTCCTCGCTCCACCGCACTCCGCGCGCCCACCCCTATCGCCCCTCCCGCGCATGATGGTGACGGTGACACAAACNGGCAGTGCCGCGCCTGAGCCATTGGTGCAATCACCTACACCCGCTCAAATGG
>NW_001865052.1:459431-460453 GCF_000002865.3 Monosiga brevicollis MX1
CATCGCCCAGCTGGTTGATGGCCTGCCTTCAAAACTCAGGGACGTGATTGCAAACCTGTATCAACCGTCTTGGGATTTGGGCAAGTTCTTTGAGGTGGTGACTGCTAACCTGCACAAACTCACGCCTGCTGGTGCCCGCGCCGAACCTAAACAGGGTGCCTTTGCTGTTGAGCATGGTGGAGGGCGCGGGCACGGGCATGGCCGTGGACGTGGTCGCGGACGCGGTCGTGGACGTGGTCGTGGCCGTGGTCGCCATGGTATACACCACGGGCCCCACCCAAAGAGTGAGCGCGTCAATGCCAACTGTGAATTTTGTCGCATCTATGGCCACGATGTATCTCAGTGCCGCAAGAAGCGCGCGTACGAGAAGCACAATGGCAAGCAGTTTGCGGCCCCCGTCATGACCGCGACCTTGTCTCTTCCACCCCCCTCCCATTTGCCTGCTGCACCTGCTGCTCCTCCTTCCCATTTGCCTGCTGCTCCTGCTGTGAATTATTCGCCCGCACAAACACATTATCGTCACCACGAGTTGTTCTTGACTTGTTTGTCAGCCACCAATCTGGCCACCAGCAATCGTGCATTGGTGGACAGTGGTGCCACTGCTCATTTTTTTGTTGATCGTGATTTATTTCGTGACCTTGCTCCAAGCTCTGAGACCATTGTGACTGCCAACGGCGTGACGGCTGCTCAAGCCGTCGGCTCCGTGTCTTTGCTCGTGACTGATGTTGATGGTGTCTTGCGCCCCATTGTTCTTGATCGTTGCTTTTATGTGCCTTCTTTTTCTCACAACATTGTCTCGCTTTCTGCTCTTGTTGATGCTGGTTTTGTCGTGTCCTTGTCTGACTCGTCTACATTTTTGTTGAGTGATGCTGATGTCACTTGGTCTGCACCACGTGATGCGGCCAGTGGTGGCTTGTTTTTCTTTTCTTTTCTCCCAGCTCACCACCTGCACCACCAGCACCACCACCAGCAACAACAGCATGCCCATGTTGTGTCTGCTTCGCAGATGCATCGTCTTCTTG
>NW_001865052.1:463110-464078 GCF_000002865.3 Monosiga brevicollis MX1
TGTCTACGATTGACCTGCGCAATATGTTTCACGATCGTCTCCGTTGGCTTGTGACGGGGCAACTAGGTCGGGTCGTGGACGCCATGCGCAAGGCAGTCGCACGCAAGCAGAGCCGTCGAGGACAGCTGAACGCCGGCGCGGGCGCCCACCCGAACGATGCAGTCGACCAGAGCCTCAGGTCGCTCGTCCGCGACCCGGACCTGGCGGACGAAGCCTGGGCAAACCACGTCACGAACCGTCTGAACCGAGGTCAGATTGCCAAAGCATTTGATGCCGACAAGGCTCGTGCCGTGATTGGTAATTCTGAGGTTCAGGCCGTGCGCGACCTCTTGGTACCGCCCGGGCTGACCCCGTACATGGCTTCGACACCCACCTCCACGTCTACACTGGCACCAGCCACGGCTGCGAGCTCCCCAACCGTGTCCTTCACCAAGGGTGAGCTCCCCAAGGCGTTGGCGGCCACCAAGGGTGTCACCGACCCCTATGGTTGGTCTGGTGAGCTTCTTGCCTCCATCTACCGCATCAAGGAGCACTTCAGTCAGGTCTTGGGCCCACGCCAGGGTTCTACCAGCAACCCGACTGCTCCTCCTGATGGAGACGCGCCTCAGGGCCCCACCACCGCCACTGGAGGTCCTCAGGTTGCCTTGAACAAGATCTTTCACCACATTGCCAACAACACCGTACCCGAGTCGATTCGACATGCCCTTTGCTCCATCAACTACACTATCCTGGAGAAGGCCAATGGCAAGTTTCGACCCGTGGGCACGGATTCCATCTTCAACAAGGTTGTCAACCGCGCTCTGCTCGAGCAACAGCAGCCCCATATTGCCCACTTGCTACAGGCCAGTCCAGAGCTGGCTGTCGGAGTCAAGGACGGCATTTCAGCAGCGGTTGGCATGGCCTTTGGTGAGCTTCAAGCCTGTGAGTCTACCCCGGGCTGGACCATGCTCTCCCTCGATTTCAAGAGT
>NW_001865052.1:464490-467575 GCF_000002865.3 Monosiga brevicollis MX1
CCGTGCGCGAGACGGCCAACACGGGCATGACGGTCTTGGGAACGCCGATTGGCCGTCGCGAGTGGATGAAGAAGCAGCTGAACGACAAGGCAAAGCACATTGCTGGCAAGCTCAATGACATGCTGACGACCGGTGTCTCGCTTCAGGCCCTCCTCACGGCCATGCAGTACGTGCCTAGCCTCATCAACCACCTCTACACGCTGCCCCCAAGTCTCACGTCGGGCTTGTCCGAGCTCTTGAACCGTGCTTGCAAGGACACCTTTGTCAAAGCCTTTTTTGCCAAGGTAAACCTGTCTGCACCGGCTGGAGCTGAAGGTCATGACGTTACGCTGGAACAGCTCCTTGAGGCTCGCCTCTTCACGCGGGCCAACACCGGGGGCTTTGGCCTGCACGACTTGGTTGAGCGCGGTCCGGTGGCTTATGTCTGCAACATGGCCAAGCTGGCCACTCGCTACCCTCGGGTCTACGATCGACTTTTGGAGGATGAATCAAGGGCTGCTGACTTTGAGGCCCACGTGCAGCGAGCTGGCTTCCAGATGGCCACGGTCAAGGACGCGGCGACCCAGCGACCAGCGGAGATCATTGCCCTCCGCTCCAAGGCGGCACTGGACGACCTGATGGCCAAGTGTGCGCTGGACCTGCAGCAGGCATATCTGGCCTCACGCGAGTGGGGCGTCAGCACAGTCTTGACCATGCGGGGTCGAGACAAGTTGCGTCGCTTAAGCGACACGACCTTTGCCATTGCGGTCGTGTCCATGATGGGTTTTGGCCTCCATGAACTCATCAACGTCAAGCCGACGGACAAGTGCCCGCTCTGCAGCAGTAAGACACCTCAGCCGCGACTGACCCGCGAGCACCTGCTGACCTGCCGTCCCATCAAGCGTCACAACGCCCTTCGCGACGAGATGGGCCGCCTGCTCAGGTACGCCACCCTCTCCCATGTCTGGGTGGAAAAGTCTGGCTACAACGCCAACGGTCAGAGCTGCCGCATCGACCTGCACTATTAGAGGCACAATCTGAGACGGTATACTTTACCACGTTGTGTGTCCTCTGGTACTTGATGTTGTCCCACCTTGTTGTGTAACATCTGGTTGTACCATCTTGTTGAGGCATCTGTTGGTCCCAACAGATGCCTGATATCGCCTCCACCTGTCTTCAGTGTGATAGTCCATTCTCTGTCTCCACTGTGTGTGTGTGTTTCCACCTGCTATAAATGGGAGCGATCTCCCTGGATCGGTACCATTTTCCTTCTTGACCTCGGTCGATCCACTTCCCTCCTTCTGTCTTGTTCTGTCTTGTTCCTTCGCCTTGCTTCAATCCATGTTCTCGTATGCACTTCGATTGGTTGGATACCTCTGTGACAATCGCCTTGTCCACACACATAACACTGTACTGGACATACACCTTTAATATGCACTGCCGCAACCCCTTTCCCGGCGGTGCTCTGGGCCCAGCTCTGCCCGACCTGGGCATTGACGTGACTGTGCGCACAGCCCAACCCCCGACCACCTCGCAAGCCTGCATTAAGGTGGGCGCTGCCCTTCGCCGAGCCGAAAAGGAGAAGCGCGAGTACTACACCGGTTTCAACCATGGAAAAACTCTGATCGTCCCTGCGGCGATGACGACAACCGGTGGGTTCGCCTCCTCCTTTGTGGATCTGCTTGGTCAGCTCGCCCGCTGCGCCGAGGCCCGTGGTGTGTACCAGCCGGGGCTGGACGAGGCCTTTGTTCCTCGCTGGAAGGGTCGCTTTGCGGCGCTGGTCCATCAGATGAACGCTGACCACATCCAGCGCCACTTTGGCGGTGTCTGCCTGCGCTCGTCGTAGGTAGGCACCGCCTCGGGGGTCCCTCTGCGGGGATCCCTGTGTGCACCTGTCGCTCCCAGGGTGGTTCCTCGTTGTGTCTTTTGATGGCTTGACTTGTATTTTTGTTTAATTTTGCTTTAATTTTTGCTGTATTTTGTGGTATTTTTGCTGAATTTTTGTAAGGTCCTTTGTATGATGTCTTTGTCTTCTGTGGCCGGTTGTTTTCCTCAATCCGACGTTGTGTCTCGTTGGATGTGAGCGTGCCGTGGTGTTCATTGTGTCTGTGCTGTGATGGCTTATACTTGTGATGTGTGACTGCCCTTTTGGGTGTCTTGTGTTTGAAATGGCCGTATCTCTGGTTATACTCGGTCGTTTTGTACGATTTTTGTTTCTATGTGTGTGATTCTTTGAGCTTGTACCTCTTGGCATGATAGAAGCCAATGAATGTGCCTTGTTCTCTTGTGTTGTTTTGCGTGCCGTTGTGATGTTGATGTCGGGGTTGCACAGCTTTGCTTTCAGCTCTGGGGTTCAAACACCTAATTTAATACTTTTGGAGGATGCATCAAGGGCTGCCGACTTTGAGGACCACGTGCAGCGAGCTGGCTTCCAGATGGCCACGGTCAAGGACGCGGCGACCCAGCGACCAGCTGAGATCATTGCCCTCCGCTCCAAGGCGGCACTTGACGACCTGATGGCCAAGTGCGCGCTGGACCTGCAGCAGGCATATCTGGCCTCACGCGAGTGGGGCGTCAGCACTGTCTTGACCATGCGCGGGCGAGACAAGTTGCGTCGCTTGAGCGACACGACCTTTGCCATTGCGGTCGTGTCCATGATGGGTTTTGGCCTCCATGAACTCATCAACATCAAGCCGACGGACAAGTGCCCGCTCTGCAGCAGCAAGACACCCCAGCCGCGACTGACCCGCGAGCACCTGCTGACCTGCCGTCCCATCAAGCGACACAACGCCCTTCGCGACGAGATGGGCCGCCTGCTCAGGTACGCCACCCTCTCCCATGTCTGGGTGGAAAAGTCTGGCTACAACGCCAACGGTCAGAGCTGCCGCATCGACCTGCACTGCCGCAACCCCTTTCCCGGCGGTGCTCTGGGCCCAGCTCTGCCCGACCTGGGCATTGACGTGACTGTGCGCACAGCCCAACCCCCGACCACCTCGCAAGCCTGCATCAAGGTGGGCGCTGCCCTTCGCCGAGCCGAAAAGGAGAAGCGCGAGTACTACACCGGTTTCAACCATGGAAAAACTCTGATCGTCCCTGCGGCGATGAC
>NW_001865052.1:472294-473739 GCF_000002865.3 Monosiga brevicollis MX1
ACCTGCTTGAGATTATGCGTGGCGCTTGGCCCCAACAGTGTGTAGGGTCTCGCGTCAGTGTCTGTGAGCTGCTCAAGCTCGCCCGGCATCCACTGATGCAGCGCAGCCGCTACCCATCCAACGCCACCGAGACCAAGCTGATGGCTGCCACCCTGAGCCAGCTGTATTGGTCTGCCGTCCACTCGGACTATACCGCTGAAGAGCGAGAGATGTGCTGGGCTTTGATTTTGGCCTTGCCTAGCATGTTGTTGTCTGCTCCCTCGACCGCACTGTCTACGATTGACCTGCGCAATATGTTTCACGATCGTCTCCGTTGGCTTGTGACGGGGCAACTAGGTCGGGTCGTGGACGCCATGCGCAAGGCAGTCGCACGCAAGCAGAGCCGTCGAGGACAGCTGAACGCCGGCGCGGGCGCCCACCCGAACGACGCAGTCGACCAGAGCCTCAGGTCGCTCGTCCGCGACCCGGACCTGGCGGACGAAGCCTGGGCAAACCACGTCACGAACCGTCTGAACCGAGGTCAGATTGCCAAAGCATTTGATGCCGACAAGGCTCGTGCCGTGATTGGTAATTCTGAGGTTCAGGCCGTGCGCGACCTCTTGGTACCGCCCGGGCTGACCCCGTACATTGCTTCAACACCCGCCTCCACGTCTACACTGGCACCAGCCACGGCTGCGAGCTCCCCAACCGTGTCCTTCACCAAGGGCGAGCTCCCCAAGGCGTTGGCGGCCACGAAGGGTGTCACCGACCCCTATGGTTGGTCTGTGCCCCACCACCGCCACTGGAGGTCCTCAGGTTGCCTTGAACAAGATCTTTCACCACATTGCCAACAACACCGTGCCCGAGTCGATTCGACATGCCCTTTGCTCCATCAACTACACTATCCTGGAGAAGGCCAATGGCAAGTTTCGACCCGTGGGCACGGATTCCATCTTCAACAAGGTTGTCAACCGCGCTCTGCTCGAGCAACAGCAGCCCCATATTGCCCACTTGCTACAGGCCAGTCCAGAGCTGGCTGTCGGAGTCAAGGACGGCATTTCAGCAGCGGTTGGCATGGCCTTTGGTGAGCTTCAAGCCTGTGAGTCTACCCCGGGCTGGACCATGCTCTCCCTCGATTTCAAGAGTGCCTTCAACTACACCGACCGAGCACGGCTACACGAGATTGTGGCCGACAAGGTTCCTGGCCTCTTGCGCGCCTTTGAACGACACTATGCTCGACCCACTACCCACTGCATTGTCGACAAGTTCTTCAAGGTGATTGACATTGATGTTGGCCAAGGCATTGTGCAGGGCAACGAGCTATCGCCCTTCTTCTTTGCCCTGTACTCCTGTGAGGTCCTGGGTCTCCTCGACGCCACCACTGACTATCGCTGCAAGGTCATCAAGTACCTCGACGACCTTGTACTGATGGGTCCCGCGGAGGACGTGGCGGCCGATGTCGAGAT
>NW_001865052.1:476671-477688 GCF_000002865.3 Monosiga brevicollis MX1
ACGACGAACCCACTACTTCTGCTGCTGATTTTGCTGATTTTGCTGACTCTGCTGACTCCACTACCTCCACTACTACCACCACTACCATTATTGTTACCGATGACCTCGACGACGACACTGACCCTCTTCTCCTTGACCATCCTCATTTCAGCGCCAACATCACCACCACCGACAACTACAACAAGCTGCCTGCTACCGTCAAGGAAGCCATGGACAGTCCTGATGCTGACAGCTGGACCCGTGCCCTTGAGAAGGAGGCTGATTCCTTTCACGAGCACAACGTCATCCAAGGACTAGATCACCTTCCAGCTCACATCAAGCCCCTCGACCTTCGGGTTGTCTTTGCTCGCAAGCATGATGGCACCTTCAAGGCACGCATTGTGGCCAAAGGTTTCAAGCAACTCTATGGCATCGACTACAACGAAACCTACTCGCCCACTGCCAATATGGTGACCATTCGTACCCTCATTGCTCTTGCTGTCGACTATGGCTTCATCATCCACCAGATGGATGTCAAGACTGCCTTTCTCAACGCTCCACTCGAGGAGGACATTTACATCACCGTGCCCAAAGGTCTCGAGCAGTACTTCAATGGCTACACTCATGGCAAGCTCAACCGCGCTGTCTATGGGCTCAAGCAAGCTTCACGTGCTTGGTACCAGATGCTCGACCACCAGCTGTGCACGGAGATGAAGTTTACTCGCTGCCTCAAGGACCGATGTGTTTATTTTCTCAACAATGGCCGCGATGCCATTTGGATCGCCGTCTATGTCGATGACCTCCTGATGTTTGCCAGTAGCAGCCTCATCCTCGATCAGACCAAGGCTCTCCTTCAGCAAAAGTTTACCATGACTGACCTTGGTGAGATTGAGACTTATCTGGGCATGGAGTTTGCACGCAACGGTGATACCATGACCATCAAGCAGACAAAGTACATCGACGATATCTTGGCTACCTTTCACATGACCGATGCCAAGCCCGCGCCGATGCCATTGAGTCCAGGCATTTGCCTCGACA
>NW_001865052.1:477984-512844 GCF_000002865.3 Monosiga brevicollis MX1
CATTGTCTACCTCGCTGGTGGACCCGTGCAGTGGCGCTCCAAGCTACAGACGGTCACTGCCACGTCTACTGCTGAAGCCGAGTTTATGGCTGCTTACTCTGCGGCCAGCGAGACTATGTTTGTTGATCATTTGGTTCGTGAACTCTCACACGCCGTCTTCAAGCCCGTGTTGTTCAGTGACAACCAGGCGGCGATCCACATGATTACAAACGGAGCCAACTCTCCGGGCTCCAAGCACATTGCTGTCAAGTATCGCTTTGTGCAAGAGAGGTATGAACGCAACCAGCTCGATGTCCGGTTCTGCGGGACCAAGGACATGGTTGCTGACCTTCTCACCAAGCTGCTCAATGGACCGAGCCATCGTCGTTTGTGTGACATGCTCTTCCGTTCTCAGCTTGAAGGGGAGTATTAGAGGCACAATCTGAGACGGTATACTTTACCACGTAGTGTGTCCTTTGGTACTTGATGTTGTCCCACCTTGTTGTGTAACATCTGGTTGTACCATCTTGTTGTGGCATCTTGTTGTGGCATCTGTTGTACCCAACAGATTGCTGATATCGCTTCCACCTGTCTTCAGTGTGATAGTCCATTCTCTGTCTCCACTGTGTGTGTGTGTGTTTCCACCTGCTATAAATGGGAGCGATCTCCCTGGATTGGTACCATTTTCCTTCTTGACCTCGGTCGTTCCACTTCCCTCCTTCTGTCTTGTTCTGTCTTGTTCCTTCGCCTTGCTTCAATCCATGTTCTCGTATGCACTTCGATTGGTTGGATACCTCTGTGACAATCGCCTTGTCCACACACATTACACTGTACTGGACATACACCTTTAATACTTTTCCACCCAGACATGGGAGAGGGTGGCGTACCTGAGCAGGCGGCCCATCTCGTCGCGAAGGGCGTTGTGACGCTTGATGGGACGGCAGGTCAGCAGGTGCTCGCGGGTCAGTCGCGGCTGAGGTGTCTTGCTGCTGCAGAGCGGGCACTTGTCCGTCGGCTTGACATTGATGAGTTCATGGAGGCCAAAACCCATCATGGACACAACCGCAATGGCAAAGGTCGTGTCGCTCAAGCGACGCAACTTGTCCCGACCCCGCATGGTCAAGACTGTGCTGACGCCCCACTCGCGTGAGGCCAGATATGCCTGCTGCAGGTCCAGCGCACACTTGTCCATCAGGTCGTCCAGTGCCGCCTTGGAGCGGAGGGCAATGATCTTGGTCGCTGGGTCGCCGCGTCCTTGACCGTGGCCATCTGGAAGCCGGCTCGCTGCACGTGGGCCTCAAAGTCGGCAGCCCTCGATGCATCCTCCAAAAGTCGATCGTAGACCCGAGGGTAGCGAGTGGCCAGCTTGGCCATGTTGCAGACATAAGCCACCGGACCGCGCTCAACCAAGTCGTGCAGGCCAAAGCCCCCGGTGTTGGCCCGCGTGAAGAGGCGAGCCTCAAGGAGCTGTTCCAGCGTAACGTCATGACCTTCAGCTCCAGCTGGTGCAGACAGGTTTACCTTCGCAAAAAAGGCTTTGACAAAGGTGTCCTTGCAAGCACGGTTCAAGAGCTCGGACAAGCCCGACGTGAGACTTGGGGGCAGCGTGTAGAGGTGGTTGATGAGGCTAGGCACGTACTGCATGGCCGTGAGGAGGGCCTGAAGCGAGACACCGGTCGTCAGCATGTCATTGAGCTTGCCAGCAATGTGCTTTGCCTTGTCGTTCAGCTGCTTCTTCATCCACTCGCGACGGCCAATCGGCGTTCCCAAGACCGTCATGCCCGTGTTGGCCGTCTCGCGCACGGCATCTGGCAATACAGACTTGATAGCAGTGATGGAAGCGGGATGGTGGCGAGGCATGTAGAAGCGGCTCTTACTGGGCTGCAGATGGAGGCCAGCAGACTCTGCACGAGCCTTGACAATCCCCACGTCGGCCGCCACGTCCTCCGCGGGACCCATCAGTACAATGTCGTCGAGGTATTTGATGACCTTGCAGCGGTAGTCAGTGGTGGCGTCGAGGAGGCCGAGGACCTCACAGGAGTACAGGGCAAAGAAGAAGGGCGATAGCTCGTTGCCCTGCACAATGCCTTGGCCAACATCAATGTCAATCACCTTGAAGAACTTGTCGACAATGCAGTGGGTAGTGGGTCGAGCATAGTGTCGTTCAAAGGCGCGCAAGAGGCCAGGGACCTTGTCGGCCACAAGCTCGTAGTCTTGTTTGAAACAATCGTGACGTTGTTGTGTTTCCTGATCGTGTCGTGATCGTTTTGCACTCTTCTGAATGCGACATCTGGTTTGATACATGTCCTCGTTACGATCGAATGCACTTTTCACATGTCTTGTCGGATGTCTGGCGGTGTTTGTGAATGCGCATCATGGTCTTTGAGCAAATCAAGGTGGGCGATTTCATTTCAACTCACAAAGAGGGATTGATTTTTGAAAGCTTTAAAGAACGATATGCTAATCAAAACCGTACTGTTCTTCATCGGCATCGGCTATGGGTTCTGGTTGGTCAGTCGTGGTTTGGTCTTTGGCGGATGAAGTTGGTCCGGCCACGCTCGGGCGCCGCGACATTGGGTTGACAAGAGTTTCGCCACCAGCAGCGTCTTCCAAATTCCTAAATCAACCGCGCAAGTCAGGTCCATGAGCTGGTCGATGAATTGTTCACAGCACCCATCATGTGAAGAGGGGTGAGGTAAACAACTCTTTCAAACACACTTTAATCGCCTAAGCGTGCGCTCTTTCTCTGCTTTTGAAGGGGGCTCGGAATCGACGGAAAGCCGGTAGAGTTCTATTTGACGCAGAAGTCATTCAGTTGGATAAACACACGCACAATGATTGAGGGATTCGCCGAAAACCGATGTCTGCAATCCTGCAGAAGTCGTTGAGGGTCAAGGGATGCCGAACCGTATTCAGAGTAAACCGGGACCGTCTTGATGTAGCGAATGAAGTCATCGCGCCGGGAAGCGGGTTTGGCGCCTGATTTGAGCACCATAAACTCCGCAAGTCGGTCACTCAACCTGGTCGGCCGATTCAAGCAAGTATGAGTTGATAATGGGCAAGTACAAACAGGAGGAGCACACTTAGCACCAAACGCACATCCACATGGTATTAAAGTTGATATGGCCATTTGCGAGTTTCTTTTCGGACATTTCCTTCGTGAAATAAACATCCTGGCCAAACAAATCGGGGCAGGCTTGTAAGATGTTTCAGGTGCACACGGCTGGCGTGGAGAGGGAGAGTTGGTAAACCTTGATCATCAGGCTAAAGAAGGGGACCACGTCGTTGGAGGATAGGAGTGACATCATTTCTTCACGATACGCGCGAAAGTTGCCCGTCGGATCCATGACGTTCTAGAGGAGCGGCGGCAAATATAAAAGAGCATCCTCATATTCGTTGTCGCCCCCACATAGGTTAGCGATGTCGCGCCTCACCTCAAGGCGCTTAAACTCGTTGATATGCTTGCTGCCCACTTTTTCCCAAGATTTTTTCAACCTGAAACTCATGAGCGCGCATTAATTTCAAGAGAAAATGGTGACACAAAAGCAGCTGCCACTGCGTGAGATGGCTGCAATCATGCACACACCGTCCAAGTGAAGCGTAGTTGAGTGCCGAGATGATACCGATCATCGAGTTGAAGTTGTGCTGCGAATGGCACGCTGCAGCACACTAAGAAGAAGCATTTGTGAGAGCGTGACAGGGTTCTTCTAATGCCGACGTGGCAAAGCAAGCGATGAAAGGGTGTATGAAAGTTACCTGAATCCAATACTCGATGGCACGTGTTCGGTCTTTGCGGTTGGGGTGGCGCACAATCTCCCCAGCTATGACGTAGCTGCATGGAATGTCGAGAAGTGAAATTCAAGTCTCGGCGGATAAAGCTCAGCACGTGTACACGGGTGCTTGGCAAGCTCGCATGACATCTCTCTGACCTTAAGCGGTTGATCCATTCGACGTAGGCCTCAACATTGTGCGCCTCGCGCATATCTGTGTAATGCTATGATGATGAAATTCGCTGGTGAGTGACCAGGGGTGTGATCGGAAGAAAGTGCAAACAAGAGATTTGGCTTGCCTCATGATCATCGCCGCGTACAAAAGTTTGAATAAACTCTTCTGGTCCAATGGCAGCCAGTCGTTCCATCTCAATAATCTGTAAGTGCAAGGGTCACGAAAGTCGAACCTGGTCAGTCTCACCGCGAAGTGAACCCACTTTCGTGGGGCAGTCCGGAGGAAGTATAATGTCAATTTGCTGCCCGTTCAGGCAATGTGATACCTTCAACTGTTCGCCGCACTCTTGTGGCGACAAGTTGAAATCGAACGTGTTCACGTCCGGCTGAGAATTGACACGTAACATGACAGAAGAGCGGCAAGTGGAGAAGGAATGCTTATTAGAAAGGACACTAAGCGATGAGGGGGGCGTCTAAGGCAACAACAGACCGCTTTGCGGCCCGTCGACAGGGTATCGTTGCGAGCCTTGATTTGAAGCTCGAATTCCTTCTTCAAACGAGCTTCGAATTGCTCAAGTTCGTTAAGCTGCGGGAACAAGTCAAAGTGTGATATGACCTCAGCATACACCGAGGGTCAAAGACA
The DNA here is from genome assembly GCF_000002865.3 of Monosiga brevicollis MX1. Taxonomy (NCBI): domain Eukaryota; class Choanoflagellata; order Craspedida; family Salpingoecidae; genus Monosiga; species Monosiga brevicollis. The sequence goes on from NW_001865052.1 coordinate 482,551, forward strand.
AATGCAAGCGCAAGCTTTTTTTTTTTTTTTTTTTTTGCAAGTCCCACCTGGGCGAATAGGGTTCGTTGAATATCACCACAGGCAGCGCGAAGTGCTGGGTGGTATTTTGCAAGTGCCTGCGTTGCTGCTTTGAACGGTAACATCATCCGTTCATCACGGAAGTCGTAGCTGAAGGTATCTGTCCACTCGCTAAGAACAAGGATAATCAAGCGCATTACATATTTGGCGGGTCAAAGGACAGGGGCAAAAGATTAGCCCAGCTTGAATTGCTGCTTTGGAAAATGAGAACCAACCGAAGAATTCGAGCACATTTGTACGCCACCGTGTCCTCAGCTTGACTCTGCAGTTTTGTTCAGAGCGCAAAAAACAAAAAAAAAAATGGAAAAATAAGTCAAGCATCAGTGTGGCAAGACGCGAGCGCATGAATGACTGGATGCAGAGGCATGTCAAGACGAACAGTGGGCATGGCCTCTGGCGCAGCGTCTTGTACGCTATCTTGCACGTGCTCAGCAAAGCGCACAAGAAGCTCATGGGGAGCGATAAAAAGCCTAAAACAAGTGGTTCACAATTTGTTACACGTGGTGCAGCATTAAAGGAGGACTCAAGCTCCGATAGCAGAGCACGTACCGAGATGTAGCAAGAAAGGTAAACACAAACAACTTTTCAGGCATGTGCGCGTCTGTCGGCAGAAAAAAAGCAATCAATGCATCCTTTCAACGCAGCAAGATGGGCATGAGAGAAAGAAAGAAGGAAAAAAAAAAAATGAGCAGACTTGATTGGCCGGCTGTAATGAATGCGAGTTTGGGTCAGGGCAAATATACCAAGGTGCCGGAAACAAGTCGGCCTTGCTCAAACTGCAGCTCTGATTCAGGCGCTTCGTCCGATTCGGTGGCGACGGCGGATGACGAACGCTTGGCCTTGTAGGCACGCACGGCCGCCAAGGCAGCAGCACGCACTTCCTCTGAGTGTGACTGGTGGTGAGAAGAAAAGAGGAGCAGACGTGGGCTGGCAAGTGAGCAACAGGGTCCTGTGGTAATTAATACAGGGTGACGATTCAAGACTGTTTTTGCATTCACCCACCGAATGTGATGCATGGGCAGCCTTGTCGAGACCCATGGAATTGAAGACGGAGGTCTAGAAACCAATTCAGCTGATTTAGACACCACGCTCACTGCGGGCTCTTGCAAAACATGCAAGGGGCACACGAGTACCCACCCTAGTTTTGGTTGGTTTCAGTGCACCGATGCTGGGAAGGCTTCGTAAACGCTGTGCCAGTCAAGTGTTAGTGCGTTCTTAGTATAAGTTGTGTGAACCGAAGCAGGACAGTGACCACCTGCGCACTCACCACCAGACTTCCACTACTGGCTAGTCCAGCAACTGTTTCATCAAACTCTTTGTTGAGTTGCTCAAATTGATGACGAAGGCGTCTGGAGTTCAAATGATTGAAGGTCGGGGCCACATGGTTGATGAGAAGGTGACCGTGGCATTGCGATCGTGAGATGGCGCGGTGAGACACAAATGGCAAAAGGCAAAGGCAAAGGCCATGTGAGATATCTCACTTGTTCGCGAGACGACGAAGGCCCAAATCATCCTCTTCGCCGAGCTGTTTCTGCATTGCCGCAAGCTTTTTATCTTCGGCTGCAAGGAGCTTTTGAGTCACCTGCAGGAAAGCATATCATCCATTGAACAGTGCTCTGCGATATGGCCATCATTTGATGGGCACCATGCACACTCGACAGGGCGAGGTGATCTGTCGTACCTCGAGTTGGACGCCAAACCAAAACTTGGCATTGTCCTCGTTTGTCTTTGCCATGGTGGAGGTCGCGTTGGTAATAGCAAGCAAAGCAGAAGTAGCAATTGCGGTGACAGCCACGGCAGTCACAGGAGCGAAACACGGTGAAGCAGCCAGTCGCAGGCAGGGCCTCGAAACACGCGCGAAGCGTATGCGAGGCCAGCTGGAGCTTCCGAGCCGCTTCGGACCAGGCTTGATCCTGGAAGCACAGAACAGGCCAATGGATACACGGCTTTGAGTAGCTGACGATCAGCCAACTTCTGCCACCCCCACCAGCTGCCAGTTGAAAGAACCAGCAACTCGTGTCGCTCCGAGCTTGAAAATGCGTATGTGTTTGTTTGTTTGTCAACCGTCACCAAACGAAAAAAAAGAAAAAAATGTGATGCCTTGTAAAGTGAAAAAAAGGCGAAAACTTTAACAGAAGAAGAACAGGCAGTTCAACGAAAATTTTTTTCTTCATCATGCAGTTAGTTGGTTGAAGGAGCCTGGAAAAATGGATTGACATGTGAATTGGTTATGGGTGTATTTTGGTTGGTTGTTATCGTGGGTGTTTGAATGGGATGACGGGCGTATGAAAGGCTTGATGCCAAGAGGCCACCTGCTTCAATATGATGGAAGGGGTGGCTTATGATCGGTGCAAGCGCGTTGACATGCAAGTGATTGGCAGAGCATGAAGATAGGACGATATCTTTCTCTCACACAAGTCAATTTAATATTCCGAGTCCTGCAAAGCTATGCACTGTTGTGCATCTGGGACATGACATAACTTGGATCAATGATCAAGTCATGGGTGTACACGAAGCCAACCTGTCAAAGCACGGTTGTGTGAGGAAAAAGCACTTCGAGCCATTTGCTCATTAGGTGGGGTCGGGTGGGGACCGGGATCAGTAGTTTGTACCTCTTCATTAGCGCGAGCAAGCCAGAGGCCTCGGGGTGTGCCGTCCACACTAAAGAGCACCCCGGCAGGAGTTCGCTTGTCAAACGGAGCGCTCAGACGCAGCCAATTACATGTGCGCAGACGACAAACAAACAAACATGGTGCTAGAGGCGCACACGTGGGGCACAAACCTGAGGATTTTGAGCTCCTGACCCATTTCAAAAGACAAGAAATACTTATCCTTTGCGTGCAGGCTCTTGTATGTGTTACAGACGGCATAAACTGGGGTGTCGTTCGTCACCTTCTTCAAAACCTTTTTCAGGTCTCCCTTTTTGATCTTGTCCTTGTGCTTTTTTTGCTTGCTCTTGGACAAGACTTGTTCCATTAATCTACTCAAGGCCAGGAGCAAGGCCGCTGAGTGGGATGAGCGCTCAGCGCCTCATATCAGGTGCCACTTCACGTACCTAGCACGCATGGCATCTTCTTTGGCTTGCTTATGTTGTTGATGAGCCTTGAGCATCTTCTCCATTGCTTCGATCAAAATCTCTTGTTTGGTTTTCTGGCACAAGCGGCACGGTGTGAGCACGAGATCATGATCGGGTTCCATGCCATTGCAATAACCAAATCCCCAATCATAAAAAAACGTTGACATTGCTTACTTGGCGAGGCTCGGCGCTGGTTCCGTGCTGAGGATCAAGTCAAGGGTTTGGCACACGATTGCATTGTGAGATCAAGAAAGCTGCAAAAGCACGGTCGGGCAACCAAGATAGCACAAGTCCAACCTGTTGCTCGTGATCATGGATGGCGAGGGCGAGAGCAAATTCGGATAGCCGCTCCTCAAAGGCCAATACATCGGCTTCGCCCAATTGATCTGCTTGCGCCGTGGTGTTTTTTTGCACTTCCGCAATCTCGGACTGACCCTCCGAGGGCAGGGGTGGCAGATCTGTCATGAGGCGTGCGTGGCGGCGGCCAGTCGCCTCGAGTACCTAACACCACAGTCCTCAGTGAATGGATCAATTGCGAGGTATGTGGTACACATGTCAATGAGCCACGCTCAAAAGCAACAGACCTTGTCGAGCAGATGCGTCTCGGTCACGAGCGTGAATCGCTCCTCGGCACTTAAATCAAGTGGCGCTGCTGGTTCTGAATCAACAGACGAAAAGATGAGTGGTCGCAGTCTGGGAAAAAAAAAAAAAAAAAAAAAAAAAAAAAAAAAAAAAAAAAAGATTCAGCGCGCCTTGACTTGCCGGCTTCTTTGCTTGCTTGCAGCCGCTTTTGCAAATGTTTGTGGACAAGCGCGTAAATGGCCTCGCTGCGTTCCAGGAGACGCCGCGCCGGCTCGGACAGAAGAGAGAAGTTGGCGGGTAGCGAGTCTATCATGTTCGACACAAAGCCAGTGCCATCATGACCAGATTAAAAAATGCCAGATCAAAAGCGGACACGATCGAGCCGAGCTAACACAGGACGACAGACCATCAGCGGTATCGGATTCATCCTCAGAGCTGTACAGGTCATCATCGACTGGCGCTGACGCTGTTGCAGCAGAGCTCTCCCCGTCCTCTTCACCATCGCTGTACAAGTCACTGTCATCTGTTGCGGCAAGGAAAGCAAGGGGGAAAAGTTAGATGTGATGACCATGCGCCTTCAGTGAGACCGCCTGCCATGGCGAGGGCAAACCTACCACCGCTATCCTGTTGTGCCAAGGCGGCCGCAGCGGCCTTGGCCGCTGCTTCCTCTTCAAGGCTGGCCTGAGCCAGACGCTCTGCTTCTGCCTGCGCTTCAGCCTCCAAGCGTGCTTGTTCGGCCTCGGCAGCTTCTTGGGCAGCTTGGGCAGCTTGGGCAGCTTGCTCCTCCGCAGCTCTTTGGCGCTCGGCTTCCGCGGCTGCTTCAGCTGCTTCTGCGGCCGCGGCCTCCTCCTCCTGTTCCGCAGCAGCACGTGCAGCGGCGGCTTGTCGCTCCGCTTCTTCGGCAGCAGCTTCCTCGGCCTCACGCTCCAGCCGCTCTTGCTTCATCTGGGCGTAAGTTTTGCGCTTGACCTGGACGCGTGGGCGAGAAGAATTGTGACCATACGATTTTGTCACAGACTGGCGCACAACTTTGCTGAGCATAACGGCCGATTCAGAGCGCTGGATCACGCCAAGTGCGGGATCCAAATGCTCATCGTTGACTTCGGCGCCCTCGGTGGCAGCTCGAGGGCGCAAGTTGGGAGAAGAGTGGGCCGAGACCAAAGGCTGGTCCGGGTTGCTGTGAATCTGAGCCCGGTTTGGTTTTCTTGATCCAGACGTGTCTTCATCTGGATGAATCTCAATGGAAGGGGGCGGGGTCGATTCAGAGCCGAAGACCTGGTCATGAGCGCTCTCAGAAGTCGCAACCGATTCCGACAACTCGGAGCTGGGCTGGGCAGCAGACGCTGAAGATGCCATGACTGCTGAGCTTGGTGTGTGTGAGCCAGAATTCCGAAAAATCGGAGCCCCGTTGGCTCAGCACAAGGTGCAGGGGCGTCAGTACGAGACACAATCCGATTGTCGTTCAATGCCAGTGCCAGAAGAGAGGCTCAGCAGCAGGAATTGGCAACGTGATCCACCCAGCGCGAGGCGAGTGATGAGCTCACGACGATCTGGCTGCGCGCGCAGAGAAGCAGTTGGTGCTGCTGGTGATTGGAATTTGTGTCCAAACCCAAAATGGGCCCGACCTTTGTGCAGATAATTTCGAAGTTGTTGTACCAGCAAGCATGGGTGCATAACGATCTTGACACACTTGGTGCACTGGATACAGGAGTTATTGTAGTCTCGTTGTGTCCTTCAACCAGGCTTCAGTCCCTGTAGAGACTCGGAGACTGGCACAGAAAGTTCGTTAGACTTGCTCTCTCTCTCTCGAGATCTCTGTCTCTCTCTTCTCTATCTCTCTCTCTCTCTCTCTCTCTCTCTCTCTTTTTGCGCGATCGACTCAAGTCGGCGTGCCGTGGGGGGGAGACTGAGAACGATGGCTTCTGCCTGGATGGACGATTATGCGCGTCTGCTGCGGTCAGTGTCGATGTAGCCTACTCCACCCTTATCTGGGCAATGTATTGGCTTGCAAGGCCATCGATCCGCTGTGCACCCGTCCGCGAATGGACGGGGATTGGTGCTTTGAGGTCGTGCCCTCACCTTGTCTGGGGACTCGCGTGTTTAGAAAGCACGTGGCAACGGCGGCACAAATGGAGAAGCTCTTGAGAGGCATCGGCTATCTTCTGCCTGGTATGGAATCATCGCACGCGCCCATGTGCGCTCGCCCTGTTTACTCGCCAGCCCAGAGCTGTGTGCCCGGGTCGCTCTCATCTTTCCCACTGTGTATTCACTTGGCCCAACATAGCCCACAAGCTGAAGGAGCTGACTTCAGAATCAAGTGTGGACTTTTCATCTCGCAGCGCCGCCGCAGTCCTTTGTCATGGCGTCGCGTGCCGTGCCTCACCTCTTGGATCGCTGCCTCTGCTCCGCAGTCTCAGGCTTGGTCAACTGTTTGGCCCTCTTTAACGACATGTCCGCTGTCCGCAGCATCCCCAATGTATGCTCATCAGCACTGAGTACCAAACACGGGCTGGGCTGGTGTCGACCTGCTAGCCTAGGGCACCTGACCATGCTCGTAACGATGATAGATCAAAGCTTCTCGCGATGGGATGGAACGACAGTTTTTCCTCGTTCTGAGCATTATCCACAAAGTTCAGGTGGGTTTCCCAACAAGCGTTTGGCGGATCACCTCGAAGTGACACTCTACCAACGGGTGCAAGTAGCCGCTGAACATCACCTGACTAGGTTTGCATGTGCTTGATGTTAGGTTGCTCTCGAACTTATTGCTCTCAAAATCACATCGGACACTGCACGCTGGCGTCTTGTGACCTGCCTTGAATTGGCCAAGTTTGTCATGAGCGCTTGGCTGGATTGAGGCGGAAGGGGTTGAATGCAATGGTCAAGGATTTGGCGCGTCCGCTTTAGTTCAACCGCCTGAACCTGTGAATGTCCCCTCCCTCTGCTTGGCCCGCGCGTAGGCTCGTGCTACGCACGCTGCTTCTTCTCAAAGGGGGCCGCTTGCAGCTTCCCAATGACCCTTGTGGTACCCTGCCCCGGATGCATCTGGTGTGCAGCGATTGTGCTGGGTACGTTGGGATTGCTATGGCTTATTGTTTGGTTTGACAGCTTCCACGCCGCCTTCTTTGCCGGCACCTTGTCCATTTTGCTGTCTCCTTGCCGCGACCCGTGCTGTGCACCCAGACCGCTGGACAACAATGGAGCTTGCAAAGCCTGTGATGCTGTCGTGGCTCGTGCAGTACAAGACGCACAGATGCGAAATGCTTGGGTGCCAAACAATGATGGTACTGCGACGTCGCACTCGAGTCTTTGTCCGCAATTCTCACTCATTACACTTGTGATTGTGAGCGCCTCACACCGTCCCTACCGTCCCACACCCAATCAGGCGACCCAGGCGATGGGACCGAAATTGTGTGCCCCCGCTGCGATGCTCCAGGTATGACCGATGCAATCGTAGGGTAGTACTTGATAAGTTCAGTTGAAAACGACGGCTGCCGATCACGGACGACCCCTTGCTTTGTTTGCGTGGCATCATATTAGTCGACTTTACGGCAAAGATTGAAGATGGGACCACACCCGTGTCCAATCTTCTCCCTCGCTCTGGAATGGTCTTTCAAGCCTCTGCAGAAAACTCCGAGGCCATGTGCGGTCTTATCAGCTTGCTTGACCCGTCTTGAGACCGCCTCTCCTTGGCTCATGATGGTCGCTCCTGGTTTGCCTTTTCTCACGCGTCGCGAATAGGGAGGGGCTGACATGCGTGCTGTGTCGCCTCCGGCAGCGGAACCTGAATCGCTTCCACCGATTCAAGATTCAAGCCAGCGAGGCCCAGGGTGGTTGCAGTCCGTCGTCTCTCAGCGTGGAAACCTTTGCCGCGGAGCTGATGCACAATTCTCGCCCGCTGATGCATCGTAAGTCTAGAGAGCCACACATTGCTGACGCTTCTCGGTGGCCGCCCTCACGGTCTTACTCGCTTATCCCTTAGTGCTGCTGCGTCGCCTCTGTGGACAGCGCTCTTGGGTCCCCTTTTCAACAGCCCTGCTGCTGGATGTGGGCAGCTTGGTGCTGGCACACAAACAGGTCAAGAAGCTGTCTCCCCAAGAACATCGTGAACTCAAGCACCGTCAGATCACTTTGATTTTCTACTTGATCCGCAACCCCTTGTGGCAAACCTTGACCCGGTACGTGTTCGTCCTGTCCCCACCGCTTTCTCTCATGTGTTGGCACCAGACCTTTTGTCAGGCACTCAAATATCTGGTGTCGATATCCATGTGCAGGCCTCAAATGGAGGCTGTGGTCGGCGCGTTGAAGCGCTTCGTGCCGCTGTTGGAGCCGGTCATTGAGGGTGCTTGGCAATACGCCAACACCATGCAATCGGTCAGTTGTGTGTGTCCTTGTGCTGAATGGGTTCTGACAGGATGAGAGCGTTGCACAGCCGCTTCAATTGGTGTCACAGACACGGGTCGGCAAGTCTGGACTCACACTTGCACTTTTCCTTTTTACCACACACAGTTGTACACCTTCACCTGGGACCCTTGAAAGCCTCATCACGAAGGCTTCAAGGTCGGCTCACACCTCGACGGGTTTATCTGGGGCATGCGTGCCTCCTACAAGCATCATCAAAATTGAAGAGTCTTTGTGAAACAAGGATTGCGGGATAAAAATAACTCGCTTGCAAGAGCGCGAACGGCGAAAAGAACGGCGAAAAGGGGCTTGCATGGCCATGTAGGGGAGTGCAATTTATTTCTTTTTTTTTTTTTCTTTTTTCTTTTTTCTTTTTTCTTTTTTTTTATGTCCCACTGACCTGGCATGCGGCCTGCATAGTAGTCTGGATTGATCCACACCCCAATCTCCTCCATCGCAAAAATGATGATTGCAATCACAAAGCACGCTGCATGGGATAGTGGCACGGACAGCCAATTTAGCGAAATGACGGGGGGCCATGAATGGCGACAAGCAGGGCGCAGGTGAAAGCAAAGCTACTTCGCACCGGCACTGAGGAAGACAGTGGTCCGCTGAGCTTCAACAAAGTCGGGACCGGAACAGCCCACGAGTCGGTCGTAATATCTAACAGAGAGAAGCACCAAATGGAGGGGCATGAGAGAGCAAAAAACATACTCCCTTGCTGTACCTTATGGCCTGTGATTCATGACGAAGAGCTCACGCACAGGAGAGCGACCAAAAAGTAGAGGACGCAGGCACTGTGGGCGCAACGTCGTGGGTTGCGATTCTCTTTGGTCAAGGTCTCGGTGTTGTCTTCTTCATTGGTCACCTTTTAAAATCCATTGCACAACGAGAGAAAAGTCAGAGAAGCAGGCACATATTGCCCCAAATGGTTGCACATATCACAGACCCACCTCTGCAAAGTAGATGACAAGAATGCCAAGTAGAAGGAAGATAAAAGTAGAAAAGTAGAAGGAGCAAAAGACCTGGCAAGGGAAAGGAGAGCATGCATGGTTATGAAAAAAGCTTGTGACGAGCTTGAGAACATGTGATTATGGAGAATGTCGTGGACGGACCTCGTCCACGGAACCATCAATGCACTCGCAAAACGCCACATATGGCGACAAGTCGGGTGAGTCGGCGAGCGCGCTCTCAGCATCGTCCTCGGGAGATACCAGATATCTGGAAAAGGACAACTGAGCACACGGCCATGGTGAAAAAAGCTATCTATCCAAGTTTACGCGTGCCACACACACCCAAGGCAATACCTCGCAGTCGCGACGCATTTGACCACAAGAAGCAAAGGGAAAGCTTGGATCCATGGATCCCCCAGCACTGCCAAGAGAAAAGACGCCATCAGGTGCCACAGGTTGGTGTTGCAGCAGGTGGCGATCGGCAAAGCACAGGGCAAAGAGGCATAGCCAGTACACACACGCGCACGCGCACGTACTCAAAGTAAATAGTGAGGCAAGGACTCATCAAGGCACATTCTAATCCGAAAGCAAGATGAATTGTTCAATTGGATGCGGGTGGAAAATCATGGCCAAGAGCGCAACAGCAAAGGGGGGATGTCAGGCGAGGATGAAAACAGACCTTGAGGGATATTATTCAGCTCGACAATTAAATAAAGGCTGAGGAGAGTGACGCAGATCTCGATGGCTTTGTTGCTCATGGACTTTGGGTCCTATTCGATCAAATGGCATGGGCGTGTATGGGGCGTGACGAATGAGCTCTTCCGTCACTCGGTACCCTTGCTCCTGATCTTGCCAGCGGAGGGGGGCTTTGCCAAGCTCATTCCACATCCCGGGTTCATGCAAACAAGACATCACCCTTTCGAGCGCACACCTTCAGGAGTAGACGTAGCTTGCCCAGACAGGAGACCTTGACCATGGTCGAAATGTGTCGGTGTAGCTGTTCGGCAGCAACAACGGGTGCGATGAGCGCAGTCCGTATTGTACAAGCTTTGGTCATTGCGTTTGCAACACACCTGGCTAGCTGCACCACCGTTCCCATCTACAAACAACCCACAAACAGTGCTTGGTGTGAGTCAACCTGCATCAAGCAATGCGAACGCTGCAAAGTGGAGGTCAGTCTGTGTGTGCGTACCATCGCTGTCGAGACTGAGGTTGTCAGCCGGATGGAGAGCCGCGATGTCACGGGGCTGTCGACGCAAAGGCTACCAGTCATTGATCCCCACAAGGTCGAATTGAGCTTTTCGCATAAACTGTACAGGAAGAGCGGCTTTGAAAGAGGGGCGGCGCTGTGGAACCTGGCGGTGAGCCATTCTGCTCAGTGTGAGGTCAGGAATGACCCTCAAGCTTTTCTTCGGGGTCTTGTCAGCAGTGTCAATCGGGCGCACGCGGCTAGGTTGTCCTCCGAGGAGATTTAGGTGGCACAATGCTCTTGCTTTGGCTGGGTGATGGCGCAGCGAGGGTCCTGCACAAGAGGCAGAGCATGGTCATGCCGTAGCGAAGCGCGATTCTCGAGAACTGCACACCCCTGCCAACCAGCGCAAGTACTACCAGTGTAATCAGTACTACCTTGGGCAGGCGGTCTCAAGCGCAAACCGCCGAGAGAGTGTCGACGGGCAGTCGTCGAGCCCCAAACGGCACAAACCCGAACGAGCGCCCGTTCCCAGCGAGCAGGCAGGCACGAGGTGATGCGAGATGATCTAAACTCGCTTCTCTCGCTCTCTCTCTCTCTCTCTTTATTTTTCTCTCTGTCTCTGTCTCTGTCTCTCTCTCTGTCTCTCTCTCTGTCTCTGTCTCTGTCTCTGTCTCTCTCTCTCTCTCTCTCTCTCTCTCTCTCTCTCTCTCTCTCTCTCTCTCTCTCTCTCTCTCTCTCTCTCTCTCTCTCTCTCTCTCTCTCTCTCTCTCTCTCTCTCTCTCTCTCTCTCTCTCTCTCTCTCTCTCTCTCTCTCTTTCTCTCTCAACAGCTGTCAAAAACGCAATATCTGGTTTGTGTTCCACAAAAAGAGGTTCATGTCGTTGACAGTCATCATGAAAGGTGTTGTAATGGAAAAAGCAGATCAAGTTGTTGTCGTAAATAAAAGACTTGTTTCATCCTCGAATGCCTTTAACGTTTCCTCCATTCCGATCCCGTTCAATTTTTTCCGATCCTCTCTCTCCTTCTCACTCACTCTCACTGATCATGGCGATGCGCATGTTGTTGGTGCTGGCGGCTCTGCTGCCGGCCGTGGCCGCGCTTCAGGCTGGTGTAGCTCGTGTACGTGACACTTGGCATCCATGTTTTTGAGGATAGCATTTGGATCAAGCCGCCCGGCTGGTGTTTGTGAGATGGGATCCGCCTTGTTCTGCGTGGGCGTTTTGAGTATGACCAAGCTTTGGTTTGCGTCGACCTCATGGGGGGGACTGACGTGATCTAATCCGATCTTTAGGTAAACGCAACGCTGCCTACTGGCGTTCCTCTGGCTGGTTACAATCATGGCGCCCGCCGCGTGCCTGATTGGCCTGTTCCGCAAAACACGTACGTCGTTGCCTGATCGATTTCCACTTGAGCAGATCTTGCCCCCTGTGGATCTTCGATCGATCGCGAGCCTGCTGCTACCGCGCCTCATCACAATCGAATGTGTGCATGCAAACATCATAGCAAGTACACGGCCTTTATGACACCCTCCGAAGGTCACCTTGATCCCACCTGGATGCGCGCTCTGGTCATCGACACTGGCAAGACTCGGTTAGCTCTTTGTGCTCACCTCCATTTTGTGTGTGTGTGTGTGTGTGTGTGTGTGTGTGTGTGTGTGTGTGTGTGTGTGTGTGTGTGTGTGTGTGTGTGTGTGTGTGTGTGTGTGTGTGTGACATAAACACAACGATCGCACTGCACATCGTGCCGGCATATCCTGCAGCCCGACGTTCCATAACATCTTGCAAGCTGCCGATTGATGCGTTGTGATGTTATCCTCACCCTGTCTTTCCGTGTTTTTTTTTCCTTGTTTTGCTCGTCCGTTGAAGCTCGTACTTTGTCACTGTGGATGCCATTGGTGCTGATGGCAACCTCCGCAAGCTGTGTCTGGACAAGGCTCAAGCCCAGGTCGGTCACAGAAACATGCTTACAGCTTGAGAAACAAAAGTCCATCGCTTGATGCTAGATTGACACGGCTTCAGATCTGATCGTACATCTCACTTTGGTTGGCTCCCTTACCTAGGGTGCCAAAGTCACCACCGAAAACATGATGCTTCACGCGTAAGGCTACGGTCTCCGCCCACTCACACACACACACACACACACACTCTCTCTCTCTCTCTCTCCCTCTCGTCATTCTCCCTCAGAACCATCACCTTTGCGCTTTGCAAGCCTTTATGTTCTGACGATTCTCATTGGTTTGCGGTAGCTCGCACACTCATTCCGGTCCTGGTGCCGTTTCACCCGAATACGTCTGGTCCTTGGCGCCTGCCACCGATGTCATGGTATGTGTCTGCCGCTGGCAGCTTTCTGGTCGATCCAATCAAGAGCCTCCGCAGCGGTTTGCAGACACGATGCTTCTCTGTGTTTTGATTTGTTTATTTTTTAAAGCGGCGATATTAATGTTGAGTGTCCCGATTGTCTTAGGTCCCCGAGCTGCAAGCCATGGTTGCCGAGTCCTGCGCTCAGGTACGCATCGCTCTATGGTTTGACCTGTGCTTCATGGCCAGAACCACGCATTTACGGGAGACCGTACCTTAGGCCATCATCGAGGCGGAGAAGAATCTCCAGGACGCAACCATTGGCGTTGGCCACGCTGAGCTCTACAACGTGACTGTCAACCGTCGCGCCAAGATCTCGCCCTACGTTGAGCCGGATAGGTGGGTCCGCACCTCTGCCTTGTTGGGTGAACATCAATTCGGCTCGGTCATGTGGAATAGTGTTCCGAGCTGCCTTTATTTTAGTCACCTTATTCGCACCACCTCGCTTGCTTTTGTTCGACGTGAACAGCATTGATCCCCACCTGGGCATCATTCGCATTGACGACGCTCAAGGCAACGCCATGGCCACTGTCTGGAATTTTGCCATTCACGGTTCGTCAACCTCGCCCTGGCTTGGCCCCAACCCTTTGCTTGTTGGGTTGAATCAACCAGTCTCCTTCCGTTGGCCGCAGGCACATGCTGGGGCCCCGACCAGATGTTGTCCAATGCCGACATCATGGGTGGCGTCAACACCTTGCTGGAACAGGATGCAGACATTGGCTATGCTTTGTTCATCAACGCCGATGCCGGTGACATTGACCCTTCCCCGGAATCATGCAACAACAAGCCCAACTACGATGGTGCCAAGATCATTGCCGATGCCGTCAAGAAGGTAGATCAAGATCCGCTTGTTTCAACATCTCACTTCAATTGGCGCTTTTTCTGCAGCTCTCTAGCATCATAATGATTCAAAACATTTTCCTGCATTGTCTGCAAACGGTGCTTAGGCACGCAGTGAAATTCAAAGCGGTGATATTGAGCTTGAGATGGCTTCCTCTGTCAAGTCTTTCGGCCTGACCAACCTGAACTTTACCCTTGCACGCTTTGAGAACTGGTGCGCACAATGCTTGATCACGTCTTGATGCGACCTGCCATCGACTCCTGGCCACGCTCTGATGAACACCTGTTGTGCTGCAGCACCTCTGGTGGTCCGTTGGACATTTGCACGCTGTGCGAGATTCTCAAGTGTGATATCAACGCTCACTTGAACGGCGGCTGGCTCGAGAACGAGCCCCGCTTCACGGCCCTTCGCTTTACGAGTGCGTGAAGCGACTTGATTGTGCTTCTCGAAGCTCTGCTACCCTTGCAATACTCATGACATCTGCACATTGGCCCGTCGGATTTAGACTCGTCCGGATACACCACCCTGATGGTGACGCTGCCTGGCGAAGCACTCTCGGCCCTTGGCACCCAGGTGAGAACGTACAGTGTCGGCATTTGCAGGCTCGTTTTTATTTCTCACGCTATGGCTATGGCTATATCTTGGCAGGTGCGCGGCGATGGCCTCAAGCTGGGCTTTGACGACGTCTTTCTTCTCGGCTACAGCCAGGTACTTGGCTCACAACCCAGAAACTTTGTGTGTGATGCTTTGTCTCATGTGTGCATCCACTTGGCTGTAGAACCACATGGGCTACTTTTGCACGCCCGAGGAGTACGACATTGGTGGTTACGAGTCTCAGCTTACTTTCTGGGGCTACAACACCAGCAGTCTGGTAGGTGTCCCTCTTGTGCTTCTGGGCGGCCCAATGTAAAGCACGTTCCAACTCACGAGTCTGCTTTATTCTTGTTGCTAGGTGCGCGAGGGCGCCTATGCCGCTGCCTCGGCCCTGGCCCCATCCACTCTGTTTCTTTAGGAAACCCGAGCGATCAGCCTCCAAATAGTCCAACTGCTTCGGGAAAAGCCTCCCGCCTTTGCCATAACGCTTCTGCAGTTGGAAATCAATACTTTTGAGGCGCCATTCCACGCTTTTACGCTCTTTCACGCATGTCCACTTATTGAGAAGCACAAAGAACCCAAGGCGTTGAAATTCACGACGAAAGCGAGAGGCAGAGAAAGATTTTTTTTTTTTTGGTTCTTCTCAAACAGAAGTTGTCCGCACTTCTGAAGCGTAACAACCACAGTGTGTTTGCGAACGAGTGTGTGAGAGGTTCGCATTTCTTGTTGAGCTCAGCACTGATAGCAAGTGGCGGTCGGGTGCGGATGGGAATTCGAGTCGCCTTGGGACGGCTCAGCTTTCCAAAAAGCAGCTAAACCATTGATGCCAACGCTTGTGTGGCTCTTCTGGATGACTTAAAAGCCCCCCTTGAGGAGTTTTGTGCGTGCGCTGCGATGCGCCATGGCTTTTGCGGGGGCCAGTCTTTCGGGTGGGACCAGCAGTAATGCCAGCCGCCGCCGTCCCTCGGTAAGAGCGTGCTGATCGCTCCACTCCACTGATTTTCTCGATCTTGGCCTGACTTCCTGCTTTGCTATTACCCTTTGCCTGTGTTTTCATCGTGCTTAGCTAGAGTCGAACAAACAAACGCTCACGCTGGCGAGCAATGCGGCTCTGCTCTCCTCCCGCGCTCTGTTGCCGCCTGATCGAGACGTGAGTGATGAAGACTTTGGGCTTGTTGTGGCCTTTGTATGCTATGCTATGCCATGCTATGCGCCGTTTCCATTGAGGATCTTTGTACCTCACGTGACCTCGGTTGCTCCGTCCTTATTGGACGACGTCAGACCACGACGCAGCTACAGTTGCTTGATGCTCTTACACAAGAGGTCTGTCCCAGGTGCAGGTAGCACGAGGAATCTTCCCTGTGTGCTCAGAGCTGCTCGTTTGACTTTAGGTCCGCCGAGAGCAGGAGCCGCCACAGCTCACGGGCTTCACGTCGACGCCCCTCAATGCGACCACGCAATATGCCAGCTCCCACAACGCCGCCAGTTCAAGTGCCCAGATAGCCGTGGCCTATTCCAACAGCACAGCCAACTCCCAAAAGCATCACACCTTCCTGTATCAAGATGCGGTACAACCCTACCTGAGAGTGTTTGAACGCATTGTCGAACAGATCTTAGAGAGCAATGCCGCTCACCGGTGGGAACGGGTGCTTTTAGAATCAGCAACTGATGTTTGCTCGTGATGCCTTGTCCAAAGAAGCCAGCCCCGACCGCATTGACCTATCTGCAGGCCAGCTCGAAGTATGACCACTCAAGTTGCTCCCCATGCCGCTCGCAATCAAATCATGCCTGTCCCCCTCTCGTGCTCTGTCCGAACCCTTAAGTTCACCATTGCTGCTTGGGCCCTGTTTGCAGTCCTGCCCCATCTTTGAGAATGAAATGTACTTGCGCATCCTGCTCTTGTCACAGAATCGGATTCAATTTATTCAAGTACGGCGGCACGCACCCGAAGCCCTTGCATCGCTGGACATTACATGCCACACACATTACGCCCCCTTGCGTCACTCATGGTTTTACTTGTGTCCTCCACTCAGCCTGTTCGAGTTTTGCGCAACCTGATCGTCCTGGATCTGACAGAGAATCGTCTCAAGGTTTGTATTATCGACCCTGCAGCCTCGACTTATGGTGCTTTTAGTCTTGACCGGTGTTTTCACTTGTGTCACGGCGATAGGACTTATCGCCCCTTGCGGACATGCCTGCGCTACGAGTTCTTCTCGTTGGCGGCAATCGACTGCAGTCCCTGGAGGGCATTCAAGGTGTGCAATGCTGTGTCTCAGTCTTGTCTAGCTGCATCGATTGCACTTGTCAAGCCCACCCTCGAATCCTTGGCCCCGACACAGGTTGTCCGTGCTTGGATGTGCTTAACGCGAGTGGCAATCGCCTGTCAACGATTGAACCGCTGCGGCAACTCTCCCAGTTACGAGATTTGAACTTGGCCAACAACAATATTCACGATGTACGCGACGATCTTGTTATTCATGGTTGATCGAGTCATTCGACCTGGCTCATTTTGAGTGAACCTGCTAGCTGTCTGTGATGGAGCAACTGCCATGTCTAACCAACGTTAATGCCAGCAACAATGCGGTGCGTGCCTTGATTTGCACAAGTCCAGAAAAGACCCTATACAATCCCTGGTACCTTTGCTCGAGCGATTGATCTGCCCGCGGACAGATTGCCCAATTACCTAATTTGCAGAGCAATCCGTCGCTGGAAACGCTGTATTTAAGCCGCAACAAGATTGAAGGTGCAGGTCTGGGAGCTGCGTTATGTTACGTGTACTTGCTGGACGGTCTGCGTTGGCGAGTGTGATCACATACAGGTGAATAACCATATTGGCCTTGGGTGTGCAGGCTCGTTGGACGAATGCAAGACTCTACTGGAACTGGCGCTTGACGAGAACCCGGTAGTTCAGACGGAGCATTACCGAGAAAAACGCATTTTAGCCCTTCCTTCCCTTCGTCTTCTGGATGGCAAACGGATCAGCCCAGATATGCGTCGCATGGCGGTTTGTTGTTGCTAATTGTCTTGGCTACCTACACCTTATAACGACCTTTTTCATCTACCCTTGTCCCGCGCACGTGACTTACCCTCTTGCTTGCTTGATGCGCAGGGCATTACATTGCGACGCATTCAAGAAAAGGCTGAGTAAGCTTTAATATGTGCCACCTTGCTGTATCTTGAGCAATCATTTTTTAGCCTGAGCTCACACGCTGCACAAATGGCTGTGTTCTGCAATCATCAGCCAAGCTGCCCGGGCAGAGCAGCAGCGTGAGCAGCGCGAGACTGCCATAAATGCATGCAAGACGGCCTGGTTTTCTATCCTCCGTCCACGCAAACGGTGCGTTGAAAGGAGTAGCCCTACCCCCCCCCCCCCCCCCCTTTTTTTTTTCTTCCCCAGACGTCTCGGTCGGTTGTTTCAAGATGCAATGCTCACCCTCGCACCCTTGGTAGAGACTCAACCGAAGCCGCAACGGCAACTGGTGAGGTAGACACAAGTACTTTGCCAGTGAGTCATTGCATTTTTTAGAGGGTCTGGTTCATGCTTGGGCCCGATCGGCCATTGGGGGCGAGGGGCTGCGCTGATGACGTGTGCGAACCTCCACAGGCTTTAACCGAGATACAGGGTCTGCAGATCGTGCAGTATGGCTATCCGCGTGACATTTTGGATGGGTGAGCCTCACCGACCGGTTTGCGATTCTACAGAGGAGGACGCAAATCCGAATGGTATCTCATTCGAAAACCGGGGGTTTTTTCTGCTCGTGTTTTGCAGGTCCATCGGGACCAGCACAGCCCAAAGCATCACGCAGCTGCACTTACTTTACTACCCAGCCCGTCTTCTGAACGCCCAGTGGTCTCGCGTAGCACGTCGTCTGCCCAATGTCACGTCGATTCGACTTCAACACTGCGATTGTCGGCACTTGGTCGAATTGAATGGCCTGGCCGCTTTCAAGCGTTTAACCACTTTGAACCTAGCTGCTGAGCCGCTTGCTCAAGAAATGCCACAGTGGCGGTTGTACGCCATTCACCGCATCGCCACCTTGCAAACGATCGATGGACAGCCGATCACAGTGACGCAACGCATGGAGGCTCACCGGTGCTTTGGTCCCCTCACCATCATCATGAACCAGGTCAGTCACAAGCTGGAATCGGGACATGGGCCTGCACCGACCCAGCTTACTTTTTTTTCAATGATATCCTTCTTGTTTGGATAATCAGCTCCCGGCCATGACGCTGGCTGGACGACGCCATCATGATTTACCCGTGGACGAGTCAGCCCTTCCAGCTGCCCGAGTGGTTAGTTTATGTTAAATCATGTGTGGCCAAAAAGTGACTCCGACTGAAAGAAGAATGAATGTCCAATGGATTTGTCTCACATTGGCTTCTCTTTGATTGGATGGCGGGTGATGGATGCTTAGACAAGCGGTCGGGAGAGCGACAGTAAGATGGATCATGCCCGACAAAGCGCTCACCGCCAGCTGGCAAGAGTCAAGCAACTCATTCAGTTGCCCACAAAAACGTAATGAGCTCCAGTTTATGCTGGGCTCGATGCGATGACCGTGCTTTGTGGCTCGAGTCGCCCAAAGAGCTCGTCTAGAGCAGGCACAAAGTTGGTGCTTGCATTGAGCATGGCCGTGACATGGCCTCCTGGAACCCATTGAAATTTACTCGTTGTGGATTCCGCCTTCATGCACTCGGCCAATGTCTCGCTCTCGATGGGAAGCACAAACTGATCATATTCAGCACCAATGCAAGTGCTGTGAAGTTGTCGTGCAGCAGGTCTTGCCGGTATCCGACGCAAGTACTCCTGCGTGGTGATCTGACAAGTTAGCCAGTAATAGGTCTCGTGAGACAGGATGGTAGGTGCATGCAAAGCAACAGCAATTTCAAGCCAACAAAGTTTGATCGGCGCCCGCCCAGGCGTCCTGTAACAACGTACATCACCAAGCACCTGGGCCAGGCGGTCACGCGCCGCCTCGAGAGAGCAGTTTGCATCCTTGGCCAAGGCTGCCCAATCCATTTCGTGTTGAAGGATACCATTGACCATGACACGGGGCGATGCGCTCCCAACGCAGGCAAGCAAGACCAGGTCGCCGTGGTCCAAACCGGATGCCATGCACGCCATCGCCCCACCAAGGGACATGCCTGTTAGGCCTACCTACAGGGAGTGCGGATAGATCAGTGCCGCAGGTTGTTTTCAACGACAACAAAAAACAGCAACAACAACAACAACCCCAAAAAACACAGAAAAGAAAAAAGAGGGGTTGAGGGGGAGGGGGGCTGGCAAGTGGGGCTGTATGATGCATCTGTCGGTCAATATTTTTTGACGTACCGGAACTTGGGAAAACTGCGTACGACAGTATTGTGTCAACTTGGCCGCTGGTTGGCGGTGCGATTAGCAAGTCGTAAGAGAAGGAGCCAAAACAGAATTTGAGTTTAGGTGTGAAAGCAGGAAGAGACGGGTGATACCTTCAACAAAGCTACCAAAGCAGCAAGTGAGATAGTCCGCAACAGTGGAAGCATAGTGCTTGATTTGGGCATGAGGTTTGCGGCGCCCGTAGTAGGGAATGATCAGAAGCAGAGATGCATAGCCTTGCTGGGCCATTGGCTCGGCCATCAACTTGGTACGAAAAGCAAAGCCCATATCACCTGTGGGTGCAAGATGAACCATGATGCCTTTAACTGGCTGTCGTTGATCTGTTGCGTCCATACGATCGGGATCATTCAAGCCAGGGAGGCTGCATGTCGACGGGCGGGCAAGGGTGAGGTCAGCTTGATATGAGTAAGACTGCAGATCGCGAGAGGCCCCCAAACCCAAACGCACAAGTAATCCCGACTCATGACCAGTTGCAGGTGCATGTTAGCCGATTCTTCAGGAAGAAAGCTGGCAAGAGGGCTGCGGCATGTGGCTCGCCGAGTGTACAGAACCCCTTGCTCCTTGGGTGCCTCCCAAGATAGCTGAATGGAGCAAGGCATTGGAGCGATGAGGCAACGATTCGATGAGAAGAAAGAGAAGAGCCGCCAGAATAAAAAAAAAAAAATTAAAAAAAAAAACAGCTGGTCATGCTCATCAAGCACCTGATCAATATCTGAGAAGGCTGCCGAGCCCTGAGCGTAGATTAGCGTTTCCAATTCGGTGACGCGCTTCATATCACCAAAGCCCTAGGGTATGACCAGGCACAGAGAGCATATCATGATGTTATTACGTGAGGTAACAGGTCTTATGCCGGTTGCTACGCCTTATGTAGCAGATGGAAGCGAAGCGTGACCGACTTGGCTGAAAAACTTGAGCGTTGGTTCGCGCCATCGTCTAAAGGCCGGTCGCCGGTGAGTACTGCGTGCGAGAGTTGGGGAGTAACACAAGTTATGGCACTACTCGGTTATCTGAGAACCAACCGCAAAGCACTGACGTAGCTGTAGATCTGATCAAGAGCTCCCATGCTTCGCCCCAGCGCCCAATGCAAGGTACTCTGGGCTGACGGCCGTGCCGCCATTTGTAGTATTTTTGTTGTCATTCAAATCACACATGCATTCAACCCCGCCTCATCTCAAGCTGGCGACAGTTGTTCCGGGTGGAAGGGAGCGCACAAATGACTGAGGCATCCAGTTTGAACCAGGGAACAACGATCAAACGCCAGCTCGCTCGTTGCGCCCATTCAATCACGTGCGTGCAGCTGTGAACGCCCGGTCTTCAGGCAAGCGATACACGTGCGATCGGATGTTGGTGGTGACGATGCTGATACCAACCCGTTGCGCAGGCTCTTGGTGCAAACGCAGTCTTCCCGCCAAGCATGCACACGCACGCCGTCCCAGCAGTCCCGGCTCGCTTGATTCAAGCGCCTCGGCACTGCCATTCCTTCACAACGGCACGCTCACGCTTCCAAAGGGCTCCAGTGGAAATGATCCTCAGATCATCAACACATAAAATTAAATACGTCCTGGGAAATAAAGAATTCAGTGAACATTTTTTAGAAGGGAGGACGTGAATTTCTTTTGTTTTTTGTGGTGCGATGGATTGACATGGGAATGGAATTGTGCGTTGCTCTATCTATCTGTCGTTGCCTCACGGTTGCGGAGCGGATGGCGTGTCTGTCTGGTCCAGCGGTACAAGTGTTGCTCTCTTTTTACTCTCTTGGAATCAGCTGGCTGGGTTCAGAAGTCGAGCACACACACACACACACACTCAAACTCACACACACCTCAACAGCTTTAATAGCTTTAAAATTCCCCCAAAATCCGAAAGAAATACCCTCAATACAGTAGGCACGAGTAAATGAAGAGAAAATGCGGGAACCTGAAGCTATCAAACACCATCAACACATTTACAATGGGGAATGACTCGAAAAAGTTGCAGTCTCTTTTATACTTAATGACGCAAGCTGTACCGGCTTCTCTCATTTTTTTTTATTTTTTATTTTTTTTTCGATTTGACAGCGCGCGATGGCCGCCAACATCACCGTGCGTCGAGTTGCTAGCAGCCGGGGCGGGGGTTGTGGGCCCTTGTTGAGCTGGAGTGTGGGATGATTGTGGGCAGCAGGACAGGGTTGCGGCCACGTTTGCTGGCTGATAGGGACCGGCGCGTGTACGGACAGGAGCTCAAACCGCTGTGCGTGTCTGCAAATAGGAATCGACCAGCTCCATCTACAACGAGCCCTGGAAGCCGGAGGAAGGTCCGTGCGTCGTTCGATCAAAGTTGGTGGTCGTCGACGCTCATCTTGCGGTGTAAGCTGACGCATGGTGCTGTGTACTCTCGTTGATAGCTTTCTACACGGGTGGCCTGGGCGTCGAAGGCGAGGGGCATATCGTCAAGGTTTGGCGCAGCTCACATGCTGCAGATGAGTCCATCCGATTCAAAGCTTATCCGAAGCGCATCGCGTCGTATCCATGATAGTTGCGCTTTCATACAGTAACAGCCAAGGACCGGGTGGAGCGTTTCATCGCCATTCAGCTCAAGGTTTGAGTTTGCCTTGGTTCCCAGCTTGCTATCTTTGAGGTGCTCGTTGCGTCGGCAATGTGCCAGTCTCACAGCCTGGCGGGTAGATCTCGTCGGCATTTCGCATTGAGCTGGACAAGTACGGTGTCGAGTTGCCCGTGGATCCCAAAAAATATCCCGACGACGAACGGTCTGTTTGTTTGTTTTCGCGCGGTCCACCCGGGTTTTGCTTTGAATCGAGGGCCCACTCACTTGGCATTGTTATCAGCTCCCTTTCCTATGATGCTCTGTTAGAGAAGATTCAGCCTCCTGCTGCCCTGAAGCTCGGATCAAGCGTCAAGCAATCGTAAGCACCAAAATAGCTCGACTGTGTCTCAACCTGACTCGGTGCCACAACATGCTCCAAGCTGTGCGCCTCACACGGTGCACTTTGCAGAACCCACCCCGATCAGGAGGGCATATTTGAACTCTGGGCGAGCGCAGCTAGCGATGCACGGTAATGCCTGGACGTGACCTTGCTGTCTTTAGTCAACGAGCCATGGCATCGACGCACACGTGTTCACATGCCCTCCTTTCATCTCATCTCTCTCTCTCTCTCTCTCTCGCCCTTTTCCCATGCTAGTCACCTGGTCCAGGGTGATGATATCCATTTCAAGACCCAGCGCGATTCCTTCTTTATCAAGTCGTACTTCCACACCAAGATGGGTAATTTCACAGGTGAGGGTGCCCAAGTCATGTCGGAAATGTCCAAGATTTCCGATCGCCTCGGCGATGTGACGCTGCCTCAAGATGAGGTCGAGGGCTGCGAGAGTGATGAGTGGTCCGATTGATTGAGGACGGGATCAGGCCCAGAACTTTGTGTCAATCGTGTTTTGTTACCAAAGAATCTCCATTCCCTCTTTGACTGCTCGAAACTGAGATTTTTTTTTTCTGAATTTGGCAAGACACGTGCAAACGACATGCCGGCCATGTGCCCAGCAGTCTTCCGTTTGGTGACCACACCGAGCAAGGCATAGCCAAAACAGAATGCACGTGAATAGAACTGAGGCGCAGCACAATCAGAAAGAAGCCAACAGACAGGCAACTCGGGAACACAAGGGTGGATATGGATACAACCCACGCCCTGGCACGGCCAGTGGCATAGGTGTGTGCATGGGGACAAAAAGTTTGACCAAAGGGTTCATTTCTCACCAAAGACAACAATCACTCAGAATGATTTCAGGCATTGGTGGCATTGGTTGCTTGCGAGACGATAATGTGAACAAAGTTGTCGGCGTGGCACATGTGCTGTGCCAGCCATTGCAACGGGGTGTTGAGCGGAAGCTGGATACCCTGAATGAGCACCTGTTCGGCCAATTCTTCGCCTGTGCTCTCCTTGGTCTGGGGCGGAAACTGGTCCGGCAGGAGCCAGGTCAACAGGTCTTGCAAGCACCATGGAACGCCATTCTCGTCGATCGTTGGAAAAGGCTCCGTTGTCGTCTGTCAAGAAAAAGAAGACCAGCGAGTTGTGATCAGGGCTTAGCCGCGGTCTGGACCCGGTTTCGGTCTGGATCATGCAGATTGCCGACAAACTTGCACATCATACCTCAAAAGTGACGGCAGCGTTTGACGAGTCCCCTTGCTGCGCGCAGAACGGGAGAGGTGAGGGGTGGCCAGGCGTATTGCCACAGATGAAATGGTACCTTCAGATCTGTTCCCACCCTGTCTTACAGAAGGAAAACTACTCACCGTCAAGTAGACCACATACGGGACATGTTTAAACCAGGCACCATCGCCTTCCGTGCCCGTCAAGCTAGCATTGATTTGATTAAAGCGCTCATAATCATCTGGGGAAGACCCGGTCGGCCAATGTTAGTAAGGCGATGCGACGCTGGCTGGGCAAGAGCAGTCTACCGTTGCCCTGGACTCACTGTACAAGAGGCCGGTCCAGAGCGTCTTGAGGGATGTGCTGTTGCGCACCACGGGGTGTTCTAGGGTTTTGTACTGCACTCGCGCAAATCAAGCCACCCATCTTTTGAGCCTCGGCTTTGCTTTGCTTCCCGATGCAAGGAAAGTACAAAGGATAGGAGAAAAAAAAGTTACCTTGAGGAAAGTGGCTTCCTTCAGCCTGTTGAGAAAGACGCGTTCAACCTGGCTCGGCGCACAGACTCCAAAGTTTTGAAAGCCTTCAGGACACTGCGAGGTCAGCCCACAAGAGGAGGGATGAGCCTGCCTGGCAGCCCGCCACGCACAATGAAGCAAGTCGAAGCAATATCATACTTCGGTGGTCACTTGTATTTCCAAGGGTCCATCTTGCTGGCCATGCATCAGGTCAGAGAGCACACCAACAGGCAGGTGCCTGTGGGTTGGGGCAATGTGGCGAGTCGGAGAGTGCGCGGGGATCAAATGGGAGGAGCAATGGAGCAAAAAATGTGGTCATGACTTGCAACACTCATGGAGGTCGACAGCAATCTGCCTAGACGCACCAGTCAAGAACGCGGTCCTTGTACAGGAACCACAACATAGGGTGCTTGGTCTGAGCGTCTTCATCTGTCACAAGATGCCACACGCCGCAAGCAACAGATTCCATCCGCGTGAAAAGGGGGAAAAAAAAGGGCAGAATCTGGAAAAAAAGAGGCAAATCTCGAGGCTGGCTGCCTAGCAAGGGACGAAGCGTGGCTGCAACTCACTTGCAAGGACAGCAGCAACATCTGAGCTTTGACGCAACACGGCCAAGCTGTTGATGAGCGGGATGGAGCGATAGTGCTCGGCGATTTGCTCGAGACAAAAGGGCAAGTAGGCCAGCCGTGGGACCAGCATCTGCGTGAGGCGCAACAATTCCATCAAGTCCGTGCGCTGGGTGAGTCTGTTCAACTGAAACCTGAAATGTATCCTGGGCCGGATGCGTACGTGACAAGGTTCGATGGCATCATCGCTGGCATTGACGTAGGTGAAGCGCACTGGCAGCTGACCGCGCCAGATCTGGAGGTAAAAAGACCGCCATTTGTGAGAGACCAGGCGATCATCGTTGGTGGCCAGCCGGCGTCTACCACACCACAAAGACGACGCACCATGCCATTGATTTCGCTGTCCACCATGTCCATCTTGATCGGTCAGACGCGAGCAAGACAAGTTGCTTGCTTGGAAAAACAAGAGCAAAAAAAAAAAAAAAAAAAAAAAAAAATGGAAAAAGAGAGAGAAAGAAAAAAAAGAAAAAAAAAAAAAAGAACAAAAAACAAACAAACAAACACGATTGTTGACCGACTTCTGCATATTATGTGCGGCTTTGGGAGTAGCCAGGAACCGGCGAGCGGCGAGTCACAGGGACATACTTGATGGTGGCATCGAGAGAATAATTTGAACATTGGGAGGGGGATCAAGTGAAGAAAAATCAAATTGGTGTTCGACAGAACAAGCACACCAGAAAACGTTGAAGAGGACTTCGCAAGGGAGCCAGCAAACACATTGAGATCGGATGCCAGAACAACGAGAGACGGAAGAAAATGGCAGCCAGCGATGAGCTGCACAAATCAAGGGACAAGCGGCCAAAAGAAGTGATGCTTTACTCCGAGGCTGCGTTGACAACAGGATGCTCCTTCATGGCATCCGCCCACGTCTTGAAGCCGCGGGAAAGATCAGCCGCCAGCTGCGGAACAGCATCAATCTACACATGTCCAACAGGCAAATATCAGCTCGAGAATGGTGCATGTATACAGTGGGGCTCGCGTTTCCAACATTTGTCACAACTCTCGTACCGACAGACGAATTTGCTCCATGGTGTCGCGGAAGCGGAAGGTAACAGTGCGATCCTGCATGCAGAGGCCACCATGGCGTGAGCGGGTGGCCAAGTGAGCAGCTTATCCATTTGCCAAGCAAAAGAAAAAGCGATGCTTCGCACCTTGATGGTATCAAAGTCAACAGTGACGCCAAAGGGAATGCCAATCTCGTCCGTGCGCGCGTAGCGCTTGCCAATCGAGGCAGCAGAGTCGTCACGGCGAGTGCTCACACCGGCACGCGTCAGGGCCAGCACTGAAAGAGGATTGAGGGGGTAGCATGAGTCTTCTGCAAGGAGTGGACAACTTGCACAACTTCTGCTTGCCCGAGTGAATGAAGCATGTCTTGTGTGCACATACCCAATTCATCAAGGAAGGGGTTGAATTCCGCATTGTTGCTGAGAGGAAGAACCGAGCACTTGACCGGGGCCACCAGGGGTGCCAGGCGCAGCCACTATGGAACATGATGTTGATGATGATGATGAGTGCGCACACTTAAGACAAACACTCACGTGTAGGGCCAGAGTGGTTGCCTTGCGCCACAAAACGAGTGGCAAACGAACCGTGCGTTGAGCATCGCCTTCACGGCACTCAAACGAATGTTCCAGGAGGGCGTAGATGATGCGGCCCAGACCAAACGAAGGCTCAATCACAGACGGAACAAACTTGCGCTCTGGTGTTGTCATGCACAGGCGTTTTCAAAATGAGTCAGACGCCGAGTGAGACCTCTCGAGGTCAGCGCGGGATGGAGGGGCTTGGTCATGACGAACCGTGTTCCTTCACTTGCTTGCGCTTGATGGTGATCCACGCGGGTTGAATCTCAAACTCGCCAGCCTCCAGCTTCAAAGTGACCGGACCGTTCTGCAGATCCTTTTCAAACTGTTCGGCCTCCTCGTTGCTCATAGCCTCGAAATGAGCAAAGACGACTAAAACAATGATGTGAGCAGAACGCGCCGATATTGGCATGGAGGAAAGGCAGACAAGCAAGTGGCACTCGGCAAACAAAACAATCTGAATACAGACAAGGCACATACCCTTGGCGTTCTGGCGGAAAGCCTTGCCAACCAGGCCCTTGTTTGCCTCAACCTACAAGTCATGACAAAAGCGGAGGTTGCACAGTTTTTATTATAATGACGACCATTGAGCGTTGGGAGATAGAGCCACCATGAAAAGACGCGGAAGCAGGATAAGAACAAATCAACCCAAGCACGACACCCCGGGGCCATGCAGTATCTTGACGCACCACAACAACGTCCTTGATCAGAGGCTCCTTGAGCGGAACTGAAGCCAGGATGGGCTGCTTTGCGGCCTTGGCATGTTGCTCAAGATCGTAGCAAGAGCGGTCTGCGCAGCCAACGCACTCGATCCAGCCGTACGAGGTTTCCAGCTCGCTGCAAGACGGGAGAGTGGCAAAATTGAGGCGGACGAACATGCCAAAGGGTTGCAAGGAGGCGTGTCCTGTCGACGTACCAATCCCAGCAGTCGCAAGCATAGTGCGCCATCTCGGTAGGCAAGTGCTGGCGGAACCGAATGCTAGAGCATTGTAGAAAGCCAAAAATTTGAACACAACAGGTGCATCGGTCATGATCAAGGGCGAGTTTGTTTGCAAATAGCAGGCGATAAAACAGCAGAAGCACAAGCCGTTGGCCACACAACATACCGCTCCTGATCCACGCCAATGTGGACCATAAACTGGAAGATACGGCCGACAAAGTAGCCAAGCGTCTCATTGGCAATGATGCCCTGAGCAACGGCATCACCGATCGACATGCGGGTGATCTTCTCGCCAGCTTGCTGAGCGTTAGCCGTGTACAACGGCGGGCACACGTCCTTGACGCGCTACAGCCAGGAAAAATTCCCACAAACAGGTGTAAAGCGTGAGTTGTAGCCCGCCCGTAAACCAACCCGCGAAAGTCAAAGCAAAGTCAATCAGATATTGAGAGAAAATTGAAGGGCCATGGATAGGGCCGAGTCCACGTACATCAAAACGAGCATGAGACTTGTCCGTTGGGTCCAAAAAGTGCTCAATCTCAGCCATTTGGAACTCACTGCAATTGACACAAGTCGAGTTGGTGAGCCGTCTCCAAAGTGGTCTCACATTATTGTCCAAGGCTTCAAAACGAGCGCCAAAGAAGTTTGAGACGTACCGCACGCGGAGCAGACCCGCCTTGGGGGAAATTTCGTTGCGGAAAGCGGTGCCAATCTGGGCACCGGCAAAAGGAAGCTTGAAGTTGTTAAACTCGTACAGGCGCTTAAAGGCCAAGAAAATGCCCTGCGCCGTCTCGGGGCGCAAAAAGCCAGCGAGATGGCCAGTCGGGCCGATCTATCGGTCAGGGAGTGGAGTGCAAAAGGGTGAGACTTGGGTTGCTTGGATCAAACTGCCAGGCCCGCTAGCAGGATATGAAAAAAAAAAAATATAATATTAAAAAGGGCCAAGGAGTGGCATGGAATCGCTTCAAACCTGAGTCTGGAACATCATGTTGAAATCAACGGGCTCGGAGAGGTCGTTGCCAGTGGTCGGCGACTTGATGTCAAAGCGCTTGTACAGGTCCCACAGCTCGGCCTTGCTAAACACATGAAATTAATGATGTCATCAAGCCTTGGTCAGTAGGCGAGGGACGAACAGCTCAAATGGGACCACGAGACCAGCAAATGGGCCCGACTGCCTTTGACAAACAGACCTGTAAGAGTCGGCCAGGCGACCAATCTTCTCGCACTCCTTTTTGAGCTCCGCCGACGTGTCGGGGGCTGTGGCGATATTGTGCATGACATCTGGGATCAAGAGGTTAAAAGAAAGATGCCGTGAGTACTGGGTCAACTCTTGTACATGCCAAGCATGAAAATGGAGGGTGCATACCTTCCAGCAAGTGATCCGCACGGTGGCAGTCACCCGTCTTAACATCGCGCACCATAATGTCGGCAAAACGCGCGGCGTGGCCAGATGCCCTACAAGTCGAGCCACGGAACAGGAAGCAAGCACAAAAACACGTGAGTTGGCACAGAGCTCATTCAAGCTCGACAGAGAACAAGACAAAATGATCACAAGAGGGGTGAGCGATTTCGGGTGAGCGATTTCGGTGGCACTGACTCAAGGACGTAGTGGGGGGTCATGGCCGTGCAGTTGACCTCGAGCATGTTTTCTTCGAGGACAAAGTGCTGACGCCACTCAGCAATCATGTTGGCCATGATAGCGCAGCCGGTGGGGCCATAGTCATAAAGACCAGCCACACCTGAACGAGCACGGCAAGGATTTGTTAAGGTGACGACCCGGCGCATGTAGGGCGAGGTAGAACAGGTGCGCACCGCCGTAAATCTCAAAACTAGGGGCGAAAAAGAAGCGGCGCTTCATCAGGTCTTCAAAACCCTGCTTGTCAAATTGAGGGCGAGCGTTGGCCGCATCCTAGCAACGTGCCATGATCGAACGGGTATGAAGGATATTGAATCGAGTGCAGTAGGCAGGGCGTCGGGTCATGATCTTACAAAGGCAGCCATAGCCTCTTTGCGACGCAAGAGTTCAGCAACGGCGGCTTTGATCTCCTCAGTCGGGGCCTTGGACTTTTTCAGCTCACGCACCAGGCTACCCTGTGAGACAGAACATTGACAGGATGGGCGTCATAGAGAGGTCCATTCAGCACCGTCAGGGCGAGGCATTGAGGATCAGAGAAGAGTCTTGTTTGAAGCCCAGCGATATCAAAAGCATCTGGCCTACCTGTTGGGCAACCTGAGCCTCGAGGTCCTCTCGGGAGAGGTCAGAGGTTGGCGGGGGTGCAGCCATGGTGTTGATGCCCTGGTACTGCTGCAGGCGCTGCCACAGGTCAATCGAGTGCAGCAGAGGTCAACGAAATTTCATGAGGCAGACATACACACGGCGAAAAGGTGAGAGGAGAGCGGAGGGAGGAGGAAGGGGGGAGGACAGGAAAACCTGACGATCAAGAGCCGACGCAGAAGCAAGCAGGCAATCCGAGGAGGAGACCAGGGAGGAAGAGAGAGAGAGAGAGAGAGGGAGAGAGAGAGGAAAGATAAAAAAAAAAATGGTCGGAACGACGTTGCCTGCTTTGTGGTTTCGGCAATCAGTGTGGTATGCATGCGGATCAGGTGGAATGGCGAACCTGGCAAGGACGAGATGCGGTGGCAGTGCGGGCAGAGCCCAAGTGGCAGAGGCGGTTCGCGATGCGTGCAAGTATGGCGACGTTCCAAGCAAAGCCAAAGAGGCAATTCAATCTGCGATGCACCCACGGCAGCAGACCAGAGGGGTGTCAATGCATGCCCCAAGATGCAAGAGCTTCGCTTGCAGTCAAGTTATCCGCCAAAACGACATCGAGAGAGCGTGGCACAAGCTGTCATTGCACCCGCCCTTTGCCCGGCCCCACATCATCGGGCATGGACACCAGACACCGCAAGACCCTGGCACAGTGTTTGCATGCTACAGCCAATACTCTCGTCCCTGCACCACCAGAGACACGCTGCCAGATCACATCCCGCACACACACACACACACACACACACACACACACACACACACACGTATTTCAGCGACTGTG
>NW_001865052.1:513541-553747 GCF_000002865.3 Monosiga brevicollis MX1
GGGTGGGCAAGAAGGGGAAGAGAGTGAACGCCAAGATTTGACGCCCGAATTTTTGTAGATGATATGCGGCCGGAAGCTCGGGTCATGGGCGGTCAAGCAGTGACCCCGGTTATGGATGCGTGCGTTGAGCACATCAATTGGCTTTCAAAATCTTCTCCGTTTTGTTGCTTTCTTCTTTGGTCCCTTTGCCTGCGTGCGGGACAACCTCACGTCGCCGTACTTCTTGCTTAGGCTGGCCGCACGCCCTGGCTCTCTGCTCTTTGATCGCGCATATGTGCAACAAGCCATCTGCTGTCCCTCTGTATGTCCGGTCGCTGGATGAGATTGCACTTGCTCTTTGCCGTCTACGCCAAGCCTCACAATTTGCCCTGATTCCTAGCGCTCCTCCTTCCTGACGAGCAGGCGCCCAGATACAACCAAAGTTTGGGACCTCAAGACCTACTGGCGTCAATCAGGGGGCAACTTTACCACGCTTCCGGAATACTTCAAGCAGCAAGGCTACTGGACAGTGGGAATGGGCAAAGGTGTGGTTAGAGTCGTCCTGGCCAAATTACTTTTTCCCGGCCTGGATGGACGCTGCTTGTCCTCAAGTATATCTGTCATTGCCTAGTCTTTCATCCTGGGTTTGCAGACGACCAGCCATATTCTTGGTCCGAGCCTTACTTTCACGCCAATGACCACGGCTTGGGAGAAAACCTCACGGAATGCTACGCGGCCCTTAATGTCACCGACGACGACGTGACGGACGGCATGCTGGCGCGCCATGCCGGTACTCGGACAGACGCTTTCGTTTGCTCCACGGTGTTCAACTTGCCCTCTGCCTGTGTCTTGCAGAACCGATTAACCTCTCATTGTTTGTTGACGTGACTCGCTGTGACTTGATCTTGGCAGAGGATGTACTCAGCCAAGCCGCAAAGCAGGACAGACCGTTTTTTATTGCCGTAGGCCTCGTAAGTGCCGTGGTCATACGCCCTCATCAACAAGCACCAGTCAGACGTACGCACGTTCCGCTCAGCCTACATCCGACCTGCTTGCAATCGCACCCAGCATCGACCCCATCTACCCTGGAACGTTCCCGCAAACTGGTTTGAGCTATATCCGAACATCACCCTTGCGGATCACAATCAGCCCCCAATCAACTATGGTGATGCCATGCCGTGGTCTTGGGATCCGCAATCGGGGCCTCGACACTGTGGCTACATGCAGTCCCAGTCCAGGCAAGCCTTTTTTTTTTTGGCGTCGCTTCCGAGACTTTTTGAGTGTACATGTCGTCATTTGACAGCTTCATCTTTTCACTCGATGCAATTACCTTTCGGGTTTCCCCATTCGGACGCGCTGTTCTACAGCCTTCCTGATCCGGGCCTGGGCGAGTATGCCCTTGTTCCCGATGAGCTGGCTTTGGCCTTTCGACGAGGTTGAAGTTGCGCCTTGATTGTCTGCAGATCTTTACTCTTGGTGAACTCGGCTGTTCACACGCTGTTCAACTGTCTGCTTTATCATAGCCTACTTTGCCGCAGTCTCTGCAACTGATCACAACTTTGGTTAGTGTTGGCGACCTTGGGCAAGCCGCTCTATAGACTGGGCTCACGTGCAATCCAATGTTGGGCGACATCCGCTTTCAGGGCGAGTTTTCGCAGCCCTCGACAAATATGGGCACCGGAATAACACGGTCATTGTCCTTCTTGGAGATCACGGCGTACGTGTGTGTTCGTGCGTCGTCTCCAAATCCCGTCTTTGCGATTGAATGTACACCCGACGCTGGTGCGGTTTTTTTTTTTTTTTTTTTTTTTTTTTTTTTTTTTTTTTTTTTGTTGGTGCCGGTGTGTTACAGTGGCAGCTTGGCGATTTGGGCGAGTTTGGGAAGAAGACCAACTTTGAACGGGCCACACGCGCCCCCCTACTCTTCAACGTCCCCCCTACCTTTCAGCATGGTCGGTCCGCGCACCCTTGGCTCGCCAACTCTCAGTTAAACAACAACTCAAGTGTCGATGCGGTTCTCCACGTTTGTTTGGTTGCCAGCTTTCCCATCGCTCTTTACAAGCCCAACCACGGCTGTCCGTTCCACCTCGGCTCTGGTGAGTCAGCACCTTTGCGCCGCTGGAGTGCCGCATCTCGGCAGGCTGTAACGCCGGTGATTGATGTCCTGCGAGCCCCAATAGGTGGAGTTTGTCGATATCATGCCGACGCTCGTCGAGTTGTGTGGACTCGCCCCGATTCCTGCGTGTCAGGCCTCCTCTTATCACCAAAGCATCTGCACCGAGGGCCAGTCACTTGTACCACTACTGCGCAACCCAGAGGACACGGCCAATCGAACCGCGGCCTATAGTCAATATGCGTTTTGTATGCATGACGATATGATATGGCACGACGCTTGTGATGCCGAGGTGGAGCCACAGGTCATGGGCTACGCGATCCGCACACACCGGTACGTGTGAGCCTCTGCCCGCAGCGAGGGATTGGAAGGTCGCTTTAACGGAGACTGCGCTTGCACCCATGCACAGGTGGCGTTTTGTTGAATGGATCCGTTTCAACCACACGGCCTTTCCGCCCATCCGACACTGGGATCAGGTTGCGTCCAATTCGCCGCCGTTCGCCCAGCCTCGATTGCGTGCACAGCCTCTTGCATGTATACCTCACGACCAGAATTGCACTCTGGGCAAAACATGACTTGCTGCAGGTACTGGGGCAAGAGCTGTACGATCACACCGAGGCAGACAGCGTGGAAAACGAGGCGGAATCGGTTAACCTGGTCCACCAGTACCCTGCCGTCGTGGCCAGCTTGCATGCTCAACTGGTTCACTTTTTCGATGGCAATGATGCCATTTCCTAACGGTCAATCGAACCGTTTTGTCGCTGTTTAAAAGGTTGTTGCAGATTTGAACGGGACGTAAAAGAAAGTTTATGTCGCTACATATTGACCTTGAGGTTCATAAAATTGTAACGGCCATAACGTTCATGTTTTTTTATTTTTTTTCTCTGATCGCGCATTCCCGTTCCAACCGATCCGACCCGAGGGTCGAGCGGCCTGCACCGAGGGCTTTCTTGCTCTGTGTGCGGTTTGCAGGCACCTTGTTCTGGCTTGAGCTGTGTGCACCACACTCTCGTGATCGGGACCGGGACTAGAAGTGATTTTTAACCACTATCGCGCGCTCGGCGGCGCCACCGCCGCTCCGCTCAACATGCTTCACATTTATTTATGCCACGGCGAGTGTGGCGGTACGTTTGAGCCGTGTTCCTTCACGCTCTCTTGCCCGCAAGTCGCACGCACTCAATGACAATGGTTAGGCAAATGCTAAAACCATTCGTTTTGAGCCCCTCATCACAATTGACCTCTCTTTACGCACAGAGGGGCCTCCAGCATCGGGCTGTCAATGTCAAGGCTATCTCGATTCCAGCCCATGCTGCTCCTGCTCCTGCTCCTGCTCCTGCTCCTGCTTCTGCCCAGAAGAAGGAACATGTCGGTCCAACGGCAGCCATTTGTAGGTTCAGCCACTCCCATCGTGGCCCAGCATTCTAAAAACACGCTTCTCACTCCTCGGCTGCGTGAATCGAATCCCCGTGCCCCAGGATGGAGCGTTCATTTGACTCGGGATATCATGCTGCTGAGGAGCCCGAAACCTATCCTGCATCTCCAATCTATGAGTCAGCCGCATGGAACACGCCAGCCACAAAACCACATACTACAGGCCATCACCGCCCTCATAAATCGCAGCAGCAGCGGCGCCACATCCTTCAGCCCACTCAACAAAGTGAGCTCAGGCCTTCCCCTCAATTGTTGCCTGCCACTTGTGAGGCAGATGACGATTGGGCTGCAGTTGCAGCCACACTAGCTGTGCCATCATATGCGCATGCTCCAAACAAAGGCTACGATCCGGCCGCCTATACGGGCCACGATGAGTTGGTTTGGCCTCAGCGCGCCCGAATGCCATTCCCTTCTAGCCCCGTCGCCCTGGCCGGTAAGCACGCTGAAGCCTGGAGGAACAGCACAACAATGGTGGTGGTGCGCGATTGATGCTACTCACGTGATTGTGATGACGATTGAAACTACATCCATATAACCCCGCGTGACCCCTGCTCTGTTCATAGCAGAAGCTGAGAGCTTGCCGCGTCCGCCCTCAACATTCATGGCTCGATATGGAGGATCACAGATCTCAGATGCCTTGCCCCCTGCCGATAATCCCGGGCCTGGATCGTACACCCCCTTGTCTCGAGACAGGTCCGTGTAAAAGACGAAAGCTCAAGGGGAAGCTTCTTTTGTCACCTGCAGTCCTATGTCGTATCACTCAGCCCCGAGCAATCCTCGTCTTCTCATGTTGCCTTTTTTTTTTTTTTCGACTTTCTTGTTCAGTGAGGGGCCAGCCTTCTCCCATCAGTTCCGCCATGAGGCTCCTCGTAAAGATCACACACCTGCTCCAGGGGCATATCAAACTGGTGTACGGCAACGTTCATCGGGTCCTGCCTTTACATTGCGAGGACGGCCTACACCAAGGTTTGTGGCTCTGCCTTAACCAATCCCAAGCTAGACCAATTTGCTTGGCCAGACTACAGCTCTTGTTGAGTTTTGGTGGCTTGCTTCTCACTGCTCTTGTTGGCCAACACAGGGTTAAGGACAATCATCCCGGCCCCAATGCATACGGTGGCGGCGACAATGCTTCAAGTCATCGTCGTCGAGCCCCCGCGGCCTCATTGGTCGGCAGGCCCCGCCTCAAGCGCAAGGAGAAAGGTCAGCCCCACTCTTGACATTGTCACCGTCCGAAAGTCTTCGCCTTTTGCCTTTTGTTTTGCAGCGCGTGTTTAACCCGGTGTGGGATCAATGGGCTTTGCAGCGCCTGGTCCAGCAGATCACGCCACGTCATCCGCGGTGGACAGCCGCTTCAAGACACCTGCTACGGCAACCCTATGTATGTCACATGCCATGGTGCTATTTTCGACTTTTCAAGATTTGGGCCAAGCCTTGTACACGGAACTCACTGGATAACGTTCAATGCACAGATTCGCGCCGCGAAGAGAAGCCCAAGAATTTTGGCCCCGGAGTCGGTACGACTTGATCGTGAAATCTGACCGTCACGATTCCAAGCTTTCTTGAATTGGCCCATGCGGAGTCATCTCCAACCTTGTTTTACGCCCACCTCAATGCCCACCCCAATTTGCTAAACATCATAGGAAAATATCATCCCTATGCCGAGCCGCCGACGGCTGACGTGGCACCCGGCGCGCGTCTAGTTGGGCGGTTTGTCTCGTCACCACACATATGCTGCAACGATGCGAGTGACTCGTTTCTCATCAGCTTTTTACTCTGGTCGTATGATGCGCGCTGCACGTAGGCCCAAAGCCCCGAAGGCGGCTGATGTGCCTGGACCAAACGCATATTCAGTGGCTGAGCCACCTTCAAATCGGGGTGTTTGTTTGGTGGGTCGCCCGAAAAGCCCACGAAAGGCGGAAACGCCGGGCCCGAATGCCTATGCACCAGGCCAGATTCAAACCGAGATGGAAGATGCTCCACGTCGCGGGGCTCTCATCACGGCACGGCCCAAGACGCCACGACCCCGCGATACACCGGCTCCAAATGCTTATGCTCAGCCAGAGCAGCCCCGTGGTCCTGCCGCTCAGCTGACGGGTCGCCCCAGTGAGCCGCGGGAGGAAGATCGACCAGGCCCAGCTTCTTACACAGCCGAGCCGCCGCGCGAATCGACAGCAGGCGCGCGGCTTGTTGGTCGTCCACAGGAGCGGTCAGCAATGGTTGCACCTGGCCCGTCCGACTATACAGCCTTGCCTCCCGGGCCACGGGTTCCCGTGGCTCGTCTCACCGGCAAGCCTCGCGAGCGACGCTTGGAAGAGCGTCCGGGCCCCGCCGACTACCAAACCGAGGTTGAACGATCGGCAGCAGGAGGAGCTACCATTACTGCGCGCCCTCGTGACCCCAAGGCAGATCAACGACCCGGTCCAGCAGATTACGCGCGTGTCGAAGAGACTGGTCCACGAGGCCCAGCCGCGCGTCTTGTGGGGCGGCCTGCTTCACCGACGGATTCAGCGCCACGGCCGGGTCCTGCTGATTATGCAACTTTTGAACACGACGCCGGCCCGCGAGCACCCGCAGCTCGACTAACGGGTCGAGCGGCCTCGCCCAAGCCAAGTCACGGGCCTGGGCCCGCCGATTACGATACCATACGAGACACTGCAAACAGCATGACCGGTGCGCGCTTGACTGGTCGGCCCAGCTCGCCCAAGCGTGTCGAGGCGCCGGGGCCGAATTCATATGCTGTGAGTATGCACGCAACGGGCCAGCGAGCCCCTGCCGCTGCTCTTGTGGGCCGGCCTGTTGAGC
The DNA here is from genome assembly GCF_000002865.3 of Monosiga brevicollis MX1. Lineage (NCBI taxonomy): Eukaryota > Choanoflagellata > Craspedida > Salpingoecidae > Monosiga > Monosiga brevicollis. The sequence goes on from NW_001865052.1 coordinate 519,867, forward strand.
GGGCGGCAGCCGAGGCTCCTGGACCAGCCAACTACAATACTTTGGACCTGAGCCAGAGTCGGTCTGGGTTTGCCGCCACCATTACTGGCCGACCGGTCGAGGCCAAGCTCAAAGAGGCTCCAGGGCCATCGAGCTACCAAGTTGCCGAACCTGAACGCCGGGGTCCCGCCGCACTTTTACGGGGACGCAACGATGCTCAAAAGCCGCAGGAGACACCTGGGCCGCAATATGACGCCCACATGCACCTTGAGATTGGACGCAACGCCCCAAAAGTAACGCTTGTGGGCCGTCCCAAGGACCGCGAGATGCCCGATCAGCCTGGCCCAGGTCATTACCGTGCAGGTGGGTTTTGAGAATGGTCAATGTTTAGTCTTGAGTTCACAGGCCACGCACAGACTTCCCTGGCCCTTTCTCGAATTTCGTCCCTTACACCAAAATGGTTTGGTGCTCGTGCGCTCTCAATGTTTCTCGTGCACTCTCACTGCTGCACATCTCCTTCATTTTAGTGGATCTATCTGCCAGCACGGCTCGGGCTGCTACGCTGGTTGGACGCCCTCGCGAGCGTGAGCCTGATGCACGCCCGGGTCCAGGTGAGTCAGTTCTGATCAGGCAGCACGTTGGCGCTGCTTGGCCTGCACCTCATGGCCTTGACATTGTGCTGACAGGGGCTTATGTGGTGCCGGACCGCTTGTTTGAGCCCAAACACGGGCGAGGAGCGCGATTAATGGGCCGGCCTGCCGAGCCCAAGGAGCAAGACGCGCCGGGTCCCGCGAGTTACGCAAACCTGGTCACAACTCAGCGTAGCAGTCTCGGAGGTGGGCTCGCGCATGGCTTGTGTGCCGCTTCTTGCTGACCGACCACCTTCCAATTTGAAGCTCATCGATGCCGTCTGACACCTATGGCGTGCATATCAATCTGGCGCTCGCATTTTAGGGACTCTACCACCACGCTATGGCGATGCACCGTCGGCATCGGCTGGTCCACGCACGGTTGATGACGCCAGCAGCCAAAAAACTGCGGCCAGTCGTCGACCAACCCGCACGGAGCGCCTCCGCGCAGCCACTCGCGAGGTGGGCTCCCGTTCGTCGTTGACGTATTCTCGACATGAGCTCATGTGATGCCAACTTTCTTGTAGGCAATTCAACAAGCGGAGGCAGCCGTCCATGCCAGTTCAACGCGCCGCCCAAGTCGCTCGGGCAGTCAGCGGCGCCCGAGCAAAGAACCGCCCATGGAGCAAGCTGACACCGCGCACAGTGATGCTGTTGGCACCGCGCAGCTGCCGTCGGCTTTCAAGCCCACAGGCACAGCCATTGAGAATACAGAGGCCGATTTGAACGAAGATGACGCGGAGAGTCTACCTCGTAGTCAGCCCCAGTCGGCTGCCACACCGCCAGCCCTCACGCAGCAGGCCTTACAGGATCTGGCCCATGGTTTTGAACGCAGTGTCCCTGCTAGCCGTGCTCGCGTAAGCGCGTGGCTTTCCACGACCGCGTCACCCGAACCCCTCGACGATGGGGCTGAAGATAAAGCCGCCATAGCAACGGCAGCGACGCCACTGGGTGCTACTGCGCCTTGGGCGTCGCCCAGGCGCAGTCTATCCCAGGAGCCTGACGATGAGGGCGATGATCACGTTGAGGACGTGGTGCGACAAGACACGCTCACCCGCATGCCCACCCTTCGTGCGCCAGCTGAACCAATGGAAGCCGAGTTTGAAGCGGGTGACGTGGAGTTGAATCCCAATTGGGCCGAAGCTGATCTAATGGTCCAGAACGACGACGACAACGACGACGAGCCGTGGGGACCGGATGTGCTAGCCGGTCAAGACTGGGGCGTTGGAACTCAAGGTCAGCAGGGCCCACCCGTCGCGCGGTCAGCTCTGCAGGCCCGTGAGCTGGGCCAAGATCGTGGAGCAGCGCGAGCCTTGTCCCCTATTGAAGCTTCAGCTGCGGCTACCCCCGTTGCTTCTCGCGAAGTGACATTGCTGCGTACGGGTGAAGGTACAGCACCGCGTGCCTCTGTCTCAGGCGGAGATGCATTTCGCACGTGGCGGGGTGGACCTTCGTCTCCCTCTCAGCTGATTTCAGGCGATGAAAGTGGCTCCGGGGGCATTGAAGTCACTGATGTGAACGCAACTAGCCGGGCTACCTCTGACACAGGCGAGGCTCGTGCTGCCCCAGCATGGGCTGATCAGACATTGCGCAGCAGCAGCACATTGCGGCCAGAAGCAGCAGAGCGAACGTCTGAGTCGATGCGGCAATTCTTGGCCGCGGAGCGTCAGACCCTTGGCACCCCATCCCCATAAATCAAGACTCTGGTCGAGGGAGCGAGCCCTTCTCACATTCACTTGCGCCTGAGGCAGCCTCTGGCATCTAAGCCAGTAATAACAGCGATATGTCTATTAACATGTAATATAAGATCATTTTTACTCTTGTCTGGAGATAGCCACCCTGACCAAGCGCTGCGCGCTAATCCATCATCGAATATCTTGGTGTTTGTGTCAACAGCACGTCCCAGCCCCAGCGCACCGGGCCGAGGTAACGCAAAAGCCACGAGGAAACAATCATGAAGGCGTTCATATCAGCATGGTGATGTAATTGTTTGCAAAAAAAAAAAAGAGACAAGCTCAATCCGGCACTTGACATTCGACACGGGGACACAGTAGAGGCAATTCACGAGTTTACATGTCAGGACCAACCATGCCTTCTTCGTTGTACTCATCATCATCATCATCACCAGAGCCCTCCTCGTTCTCCTTTTCAAACTTCTCCATAAGCTTGGCAAGCTCGCTATCATCCGTCTCCGTGACAGCACGGGGCGCCATCTTGATCTTGAGATCACCACCCTTCTCCTCGATGACTTTCTTGATGGCCTCAAGCGCCTCCCCCAATAGTGCAACACCTTTAGTCTTATCGAGCGAGTGAGTCGTCACGACGTAAAGGGGCGGAGCGATCAGGTTCACGTTGATGGGCAGCTCGGGGGTTGAGAGGGCGATGGCGGCCTTAAGGGCAGCCTTGACTGCATTGATGCCCTCATATGCATAGCAGGTCACATCGATATCTGCGTGGCGTTGTGGAAAACAGAACGAGGGTAAATGTGCACGTAAAGGAAGTCTGTGAGTTTGAACAGCCGAAACAGCGATGGGCAAGCGGCAGCAGGACTCGATGCTCGACTAAAAGATGATTCCACAAGGCAAATTGGTTCTTATCCTTAACAAGATGATTGTGTGAGCACAGTGTGTGTGCGTGTGTGTTATACGCACCGGCACGGATCTTTTCAGCCTGAGGCGTCAACCGATGTTGGATCTTCTTGCGCAGAGCATCCTTGATCTCCTCGGGGATATCAAACGAATCGAAGATTTCGGGCTTTTCTCTATCAAAATGAGGTCGGCGCGTGAGCAAGTCCAACCCAAGCAGGATCCGGGGTCTTATCAACAGTTTTTGACCAAAATGCTTGTCAATGTGAGATTTGGGGTGACAAACAGGTTGAGAGTGAAAGACCTACGTAATGGCAAGCTTGAACAGGTCAAAAGAAGAGGAGGGGCCCGAAGTGGCCTCCAGCTTCCAGGCCGTCTGCTCGTACAGCGTCTCAAGATCCTATGTGTAATGGTGACCGAGAGGACATCGGTACCGTTAAGGGCGCAGCAGCATTCGGAGCCAACACAAGCCTGAATTGTACCCATCAAGTGGGCAAGCTTACAAAGTTGGTGTTGTCCGCAACGTTACGGAGGATGGAATTGACAATCTTGGCGCGGTTGAATTTGTCTTCGCACTTTTTGGCTTCCTCGGGACTGACGCGGCGCTTGGAAAGATCAATGTAACCCTAAAGCCAAGGAGGAGTGAGTGCCACAGAGGAAACCGGCCGGGCCGAGTGGGACAGAGAGAGGCATGAGCCAGCGGTCACTCAATCAGCGGGGCAAAAAAACAAAAAAAAAAAAAAACCTTCACCGGGAGATGGTCGTTGGCCTACCTTCTCCTCATCCACGCGCATGACCACGACACACTCATGGCGACCGACGCGAATCAGCTTGTTCAGCGACCGGATACGACGACGCGACAGTTCGCTGAGCAGAATCATGCCCTGTGATGTAAGCAAAACGTTGGATAAGCTAAACAAGGGCCCCCATCGCGGCGCAGGCAGGCCAAAGCTCTCGGTTGGTTTCTGTCATGTCACCTACATCAATGCCATCATACTCCAGCAGCTGTACGTACGCGCCCATCTCTGTATAGCACGGCGAGGAAAGGGACAAGACCACACATCAAACGTCAGTATAAGTCCATGTTTCCCGTCGCCGACGTCTGAAATGGCTTTGCGCCCGTTAACAGCCGCGCTTGGCGGCGGGCAGAGCCGTTTGCCTGGCAGAGCAAGCAAGCGAGCGGCTGGTGCCGCGACCGCCTCTCGAGTCCCACGCGACCAGGCTCGTCCAAACACGCACCCTGGATGGACTTGACGTTGACCATGACCACATCATCAACCTCAGGAAACTTGGGCTTGTAGAAACGGCAGTGCGACTTAGGGCTCTTGACATCATCCTCCGCATCCACATCAACGACGTCGACCTCAGCCGCTGCCACTGACTCATCCTGCTCATGAGGTGCCGCCATCTTGTCCCGTTCTGCTCTCTCGTCCGTGTGTGTGTGTGTGTGAGCGCGCGACACGAGCGAGCACTGTCAGAGAAATTACCAACTGTTAATGTTCCTTCAGTTATGCAGTTGTTTTTCCCTCTCAAATAATTCATACTTTCCGGTCGTTCAACGCAAAGGAAGAGTGAGACAGAGATGAGACGCAACACACGTGGAATGCTGACAATTAGAGGCGACAAGTTTTGCCGGTTAATTGGGAGCTGAGTCAGGACGAGGGGCCACTCGGTGGCACGGCAACTGGGATCTTGGTCTTGGACTCTTCAGAGGGCGACGCTTAGTTGACAGCATAGTCACCGCGGGCTCGGCTCCGAAACTCTTCTTCAATCTGCTCCAGTGACTTGCCCTTGGTCTCTGTATGTCGGGCGATGAGCATGAGATCGGGACCGAACACGAAGCCGGTGTGTGCAAGGGGCTGAGCTCATCCAATGAACAAACCTGGGAGGCAGCGCCAAATCCAGACGACGCTGGCAGCACAAACAGCTCCGAAAACAAAGAAGACCCCTCCCGGGTACCATCCTCGTAGCTGTTTGAGCGGTGGATATGACATGATGCGTCGACATGAGGGGAACAACAACCACAACAACATTATGGTGGGTGAAGCGCATCGACCAACTTACCATCAGCGGGAACGTTTGGCTTACAACCAAGACGAAGAGCCAATTGAGAAAACCTGAGACGGAGAGAGCCTTGCCCTTGATCTGGGTTGGAACATGGTGTTTGTCAACAATGGTCAAGGGGCATTGTGGGATCAACCTCACACACACACACACACACACACACACACACACACACACACACACACACACACACACACACACACACACACACACACACACATACACACACAGGTCCAGGCAGCACCCCCATAACCGTGATTTACCTTGAGCGGAAAAATCTCCGACAAGTACAGCCATACAGCAGGTCTGCGAGGTGGGTCGGGCAAAAGTTACATGCACAGGACATGCCAATGTAAGCGGCGTGCACACTGGGGGATGGGCCCGGCATGGGTGCACCAACCACAACTTACCCTAGTGACACTTCGTAAAAACCCATGAAGCAAAAGAGCGAGACCAGGGCAATCCAACCCTCGCCCGTGCTGATGCTGCCCGTGGATTCACGTATCTGGTTTTGAGAATCAGAGATGACGGTGATGAATGCCAACCAACCACTGGCATGTCGACAAGGGTCGTGCATATTGCTACCGCACCTGAAACATGGCAGCAAGCAACAGAGTGCTGACCGTCATACCCACAATGCCAACAAGGATCAGGATTCGACGGCCAGCGCGATCAATCAAGACCACAGCCACGGCCACAAAAAACACCTATTGACATGTGAACATGATCCCAGACGAGCCACGCAATTGTCAGACATCTCATGAGCCTTGGGCACGTGAATGGACGATCTGCTTAATCCTGTCGCTACAAACCTTGACGACGCCAATAAAGATGCTGAAGAAAAACGCCTTGGACTTTGAAAACCCAGCGTCAGTGAGGACAGTCTGGGCGTAAAAGTTGACAGCGTTGACACCTGGCAAATCCAAGCGTCAGCAAAAGGGTCGTCAAAAGGGCATCAGGCCGATTGTATCAAAAGCCGAGACTTGGCCCTGCAGGATCGGTGCCAGCTATAGATCATGACGCACCGGTAAACTGCTGGATGGCACTGAGCATGGCCCCAACGTAGAGTCCATAAAGAACGTTGGGCTCTAGGAGATCGCGCCACCTAGTCAAAATCACAGGAGCAAACTTTGAGTGATAGATGTCGCCATAACACCAACCATAGGGCCAATTACTCACATGCCCTCAGCTTCCTGGTTGGCCGCGTGAACTTCCGACACTTCCTGTCGCCCAATGGACAGCATGAGCCAGCAACCTGTTTAGGAAAACAACAACAACAACAAAAACAACAACAACAACAACAACAAAAAAGGATGATGGCGCTATGGGTGACGAACCAGGTCGATGGCGGCAGGGTGGCGGAAAAGCGCGAGCACTCGTCGTGCTGCCGCCTCATGCCGCTGCTTGATCTGGAGAAAATTGGACGTGAAGCCGTTTGATGAATCCAAAAGGGTCGGTGAGCGGAGACCAGAGGCTCCCATCGTGTCAGGCTAGCTTTGCCAATGATCAGCAGGTACCCAGACCGGGCGATGCTCACCAGATAGCGCGGCGTTTCGGGTGCAAAGATGACAAAGCCAATTTGCAAGAAGAGGGCGATTGGCACGGCCGCCATGAACATCCACTTCCAGTTGGGAATGTCATGCGTGTTGCAAAAGGCATCATCGTCAAAGCGTTGTTTACCACAAAGCCAAGCAAGACGCCCACGCAAATGAAGAGCTATAGACCCAGAAGATCCAAACGTGAGAGACGACCCTTCCCCTGTTTTGGTGCAAAGCGGGCCGGTTTTTCGGCGACACGCGGCGGGGAAAGCGGAATCGCGTGCCTGGTTGGTGGTGACGAGACGCCCACGCATATCCTTGGGTGCGATTTCGGCAATATACAGAGGGACGGTGGTGCAACCCAGCCCGACGGACAATCCCACAAGGATTCGTCCAAAGAAGAGGACACCATACACTCCGGCAAGAACTTCGATGCCCACGCCAACCTCATAAATGGAAGCGGCGACGACAATCGTCCACCTGTCACAGCCGGAATAGCGTTGGCATGAGTGGGTCGATAAGCACGGCCGAGATACGAGCGAAGGCTAGCTGATCGAATCTCACTTGCGGCCGATACCCTCCTGAAAGACGCCAGCACGGGCAGAGCCGATCATGGCGCCCACAACAAAGGAGGAAACAACTACAACAATATGCGACGATCGTGCATGAGGGCCTGTGAGGGTAGCCGCTATACGATTTGGCCAGAAGAGCGCGGTGTACCGAGAGAAACACGTACGGGCCCCTTGCCAAAATGGAGAAGAGAGCACATGGCTAAAGCCTGGGTCATCTTTGATGAGCAGCTGAGCCCCTGAGATGATGCTGGCACCAAGAGAGCAGGACAGAGAAAAAACAAGAAGGTAGACAAGTCAGATGCGGTGGACCTGACGCGAGTGCGCTTGGAGTAGAGCAAGGCGTTTCTGACCTGATCTCAAAGCCGAAAAGAACACCACTCAAGATTGCCAAGAAGACCAGCAAGGAGAGCTTGACCAACTGCCAGTTGCTCGGCTACGAACAGGCGACATGCACTCGATAAGAATCCTTGATCATGGCGACGATCATGCCCGGGATAGCCCAAGGACTGAGACATCTTACACTTGGAACCGAGAGGGGAGCCACGAGCGGGACATGCTCTAAAGCAGAGACACGTGTGAGGGCTGCCTGCTGCGTGGTGTCTTCAGAGTGGCTCATCAAACATACCGAGATCGCTGTCAATACCAACGCTGCTCGGACGAACCCCATGCCGGCCCATTCTGGCACCGTCCGCCGCCAGTGATGGAGGAGATCGTCGGGATGTGTCTCGACGTCAGGCGCCGGCGGTGGCACGGAAGTCAGGTAGAAAAGAAAAAAAAAAAAGAGAGAGAGAGAGAGAGAGAGAGAGAGAGAGAGAGAGAGAGAGAGAGAGAGAGAGAGAGAGATTTATGTATGAAGGATGGCAAGATTACCACAGGTAGAGTGAGAGCGCTTGCAAGAGGCATTGCGTGAAAGAGAGAGAGAGAGAGAGAGAGAGAGGGAGGGAGGGAGAGAGGGAGAGAGAGAGAGAGAGAGAGAGAGAGAGAGGGAGAGAGAGAGAGAGAAAGAGAGAAAGAGAGAGAGAGCAGCATTTAAAGAGAGAGAGCAGAGACAGAGAGACAGAGAAAGTTTGGGAGAGAGAGTTAAAAGAGAGAGAAAAAGTTAAAGGAGAGAAGAGAGGGAGCGGAGCACACTTTGTTAACGGTCATTCCAGAGGGCCAGTGGGGGGGGGTTGATCTTCGGGGCACGTACGCTCTTGTGGTTCGATTGATTTGGGACGCTGTAAAGATGTCAGTGGTCAGGGCGTCGACGCCAACGCGTCAGCGTCGCCGCACCGGCCCGCGGACGCCACCCGGCTTTGCCACGAATGTACGAAGTGGCTGCATGCCTTGAATTTACTTGATCCGCTAAAGGAAGCCCGCCTCCCACACATCTCAACGGTGGCTGCGGTGCTCATGATGTTGCAGACCCTGTTTTCGGACGACGAAGATGCTGATCGCTCAGGTATAGAGTGACTGTCTTGAACATCTTTGTGTCTGGCGACAGGACTTTGCTGGCAACAGGCGATCGTAGGTCACGTGCGACAAATGCTTTTGGTGTTTTTGTAGTGGCCAGCGAGTATGAGAACCAGGCCGAAACTTTTGCCAGCGTACTCCACTCGCGCATCAACATTGCAACCCCTAATACCAGCAGCAGCATCAGGCATGTGCAAACCACGACCGAGCTGCGTCGTGTGGACAACGACCTGGTACGCAGCTTGTACTTGCAGCGGTCGTGACATCTACTTCCTCCGAAATTAACAGTTTCCACCTGTGTGGCCTTGTCATTGATGCTGGCACACAGGGCATTCTCAGCGAGGACGAGCTGGAGTTGGGTCCTAATGAAACTCTTCTCTACGATGATGATGGCCCCATTGTCTATGAGCGGCGGGTTCACCGGTCAGTCTGGCTGGCGCAGGAGAGAGGCCTTTCGCTCATCCCATCTTTGACTCGACTCATGCCCTCCTCTTTTTCTGATTTGCAGCGTCCTGCGCAATACCAGTGAAGACGACTCCGCCAGTGCTCAGACGGAATCCGTCGGTTCGTCAACACACACACACACACCCACACACACACCCGTGACCTCAATTTTCTTCATGGTCAAACTGCCTGATACACTTGTGTTGTACACGCCCGTGTGAATGCAGGTCGCAGCCCACATGCCTTTGCTCCCCGTATCATTGATTCGGCCCTTCTTGCAGCGCGTTACCAACAAGAGGTATGCCATCGTTCAGAACGACATAAGATCCTGTCTTCGCCCCAAGTAGTGAATCAAGGACAGCTGTCTTGTGACGTGCGTGACCAACAGTGTCTGCGTTAAACTGCCCTTGATTCCGTCCGTGTTGTGCTCCAGCAAAATAGGGGGGGTTTGGATCTGTCCGACGTTCTTTCCAGGTAGTTTCACAGCATTAATCTCTTTGTCGTACCACCTCTGGAATCACTCTCTCCTTTGCTGACGCGAACCGATTGCATTTATAGCCTGGGCAGCGCAGCAACTGGCTTGCTTCATGGAATCTTAAAGGGCTTCTTGTTGGTAGGGCAATTCTTTTTTGTTGTTGTTGTTGTTGTTGGTGTTGCTATTGTCGGCGGAGGAGGGGGCATTACTCCAGCGGTGACCATCCAGAACTCGGCCTCATGCCCTTTGTGGTTTGCGGAGTAGTTGGGAAACTGTGCCATCACCATGGTCGGAAGTACGGCGCGCTCAGCGTACCGGCACTGGCGCTGGTCACTGCTGCTGCTGTCACTGCTGTTGTTTGCATTGGCCATCCGCTTTCCAAGCTCGCGCGCTGCGGTCAACAACGCTACACGTGCTCAGGTTGAAAACATCTGGGATCAGACCACTAAAATGATGCGAGCTGCGTCTGACATGAGCCGCTGGAGCACGAGTTTTCCTACTTCCAGCTCTGCGACCGACACCTCGCGCGCAGAGTTGCTTGCACTGTCCAAGCAGCTTCAAGACCTCACTTCCACTGTGCAGCAGCTTGCTGTCTCAGTGTCCAGCAAGTGTGACAATCGTCCATTAAACGCGTTGCTGGAAGAACAGCGGACCTCGCTTGACGACGTCGACAAGGCACTGCAGGTTGGATATGATTGACCATTATGCCTTGACTCACCAAACACGAGACAAGCATGGTCATGAGTACCGCCAATTTCAGCTGCCAAAGTTGCATTGTGATCTGAAAAGACGGCTTTGTTTTTTTTTTTTTTGCCACAGTCGTTAATTCAAGCCAGAACCCAGGCGGAGGCTAGCGCCCATTCACAAACGGAGGTACGCCTGAATGTTTGCACCCTTTCTTTTGTCATTCGCATCGCGGATTGTCCTTGACCCTGTTTCTGGCCGGTGTGACAGCTGCCCGCAGAGACCCAAAGGTCACTTCACAATCTGCAAGCAAATCAAGGCATGTGTCTCTAGCAACCTCATTATGCTCCGGTCGGCCCACGAGTTGCACGATGGTTATTCTTTCGCGTCCTAACAGGGTGGTTATTGCTGCTGAAATTCCGTTGCTTGTTTGTTCTGTTAGCCCAAAGCGAAGCGCTCTTGGTAGCTCTGGGGTACGTGCGCCTTGCCAACTTGGGCAAAAAGTGCAGTGAGCCATGGTTACTAACAGGAAAGGTGATGTCTGTTGTACAGGGATAAATTGGCACGCCTGGAAGCACAGCAGACTAACTTTACCCATCAGCAACTACATGTCCGCGATGCACTCAATTCGCAAGCCCAGATTATGCGTCAGACCATGATGACCATGGCAGAAGCTCAGTTTGTCAACAAGCAAAAGGCTTCAAATGCCTCTCGCTCCGCAGCCGCTTGCCCCAAGTGCCCATCGTGTCCCACCTGCCCCACCTGCCCCACCTGCCCCAACTGCCCAACCAATGCCCCGACAAAAGCGTGCCCAGGTCTGGTTAAATGCAAGAGCCAGACATGGTCTCAAACACTCGCAGCCTTGACTGATATAAATACCCTGTTCATGGCTTTTCGGCAGAAACAGCCCCGGCCCCACCAAGCCCTTTGGTCAATCTAGCCAGCTACGCTCGCGGGGCTCGGATCATTGAGACTCATTGTGCAAGAGCACGTAGCTCGAGCTGGCGCTCTCGTTGGGAAAGGTGCGTAATATTGAGAGGCCGTGGGTTTGTCAGGCCTTGCACGGCTTTGTTCTTCCTGCGCCGGCAACCGCAAGTTTGCCCCGTGGAGTTGTGGGTGCTTGCCTGACTGTCTGGTTTAACGCTGGTAGTCTTTTCTCAATGCAGCCCGACCAATCTGCTCGGGCCATGCTGAGCGATTCTATGGAACCAAAGCAGTGTTGGGCCTTCCGCGGGGCTGCAGCCACTGCGCTCATTCAACTGGCTGCACCCACGCACGTGGAGAGCGTGGCACTTTCGCATGTGGCGCAGGCTGCACTCCCAGCATCACACAATCAGTCGAGTGCGCCGCGACGTTTCCGCGTCTGGGCTGCAGGAAATTCCGCTGCTCCAGCCATGCCTGCAGCTCACAAAATGCTGCTCGAGGTTGGCCCGTGCTTGTCCATGGTCATCTGCCACTTCCCGACTACTAGGTTGTGACTGACTTGTTCTACCGGTTCGCTCGTCCTCAGGCGGACTTTGATCCAGCGCGCTCCCCGCAAAGCTTTGCCATCCCTGCAGTGCATCAGCACGAGGCTCGCTTTATCAAACTGGAGATTCAGAGTAATCACGTGAGTACATGCCCGCGGTGTGCTTGGTTGGCCCACCCGCGTTTCTCTGCACTGTGAACATCTCACGCACCTCTTGCTCGGGTTGGATTTGGGCTGGTAGGGAAATGAATATACTTGCGTCTATTCCTTTCAGGTCAACGGCCGAGCGACGCTAGTCGCGTGAAAGATTCATGCGATCGCACGTTGGCCAGCGGTTGCAAAGTCGTCGTCGTCCTGGGTCACCTGCTGCGACCAACCTAGCTTCTCTATCAATGTAACGGCGCTCACCCCCCAGTGTGCATCATATACCCGGTGGGCATCTTTCTTCCCTGTGCTTTGCGACGCGTTTCATTCCAAACAATCAATCCAGACGCTTGCGCAGGTGTACACCCAAACTAACTTTAATTGTCGGACAGTGTCATGGTCATGCCACACAAAATACACCGACCCTGATCTGGGTCTTGTACAAGAGGTGCCAAGAGCGAGCAGTTATCTCGTGAGCATCGTGGAACCCAGGTCGATTCCTCCTCAACCATGTACATGGGATCAAGCTTTTCCTGTCGGCATCGATCACAAGCGCAGCGAAACCTATTTGGCACGGTGAGACACAAACAGAGCCAGCAAGGTCAGAAGCATGTCTCACTGATCAGACCCGTTGATCAGACAGAAGCAGATGTGCCAGACAAACCCGATTGTGTCCATGAGATATCTTTGACGACGATTCAGGGACCAGGTCAAGTTGACGTAAGAGATGGTTACCACGTCACTTGGCTTGACTGTAAGCACGCGCACAGCAAGTTTCAGCGTTGAGCCAGAACCATGAGCCAAGCCTGAACGATTAGCCAGGCCAGTACTCCGGCACCAAGAGATCGCACCGGCTACAATGGCACGCAGCACAATGACGGGTCGATGTTCGGCCCGGCTTTGTGCCAGGCTAGCCTCGTAATCCAAAGCCGCATTGGGCAAGCAACTATGGTTGATCAACTGCAATCCGTCTGTGCAGGCGCATACGGCGACCTGGTGCACAATCCAATCAGCATTCAACAGCATTGCTCCACAACCAGTTGCGGCCACACGCGATACGCACGTCGATCCATTCAGGGGCAAAGAGGCCATGGGCATTGGACGAGAGGCGTAGGTAAGCATCGAGCGTCGGTGGGCTGATGTTGCAGTCCAAGGTCTGTGGGATGCGCGCGCAATCAGAAGCATGCCTTGTGTGACAGCTAGTCGATCGTGCAGCAGGGAGTACACACCGCGAGGCGGTCCAAAGCTATTTGCAATTCCTGGATGACGTGATGATCGTCAGTGCGCGCGTTTCGACATTGCTGTTGCTGAACATGGGTCACGGCCGAGTCGTGGGCATCTGATGAGGCGTGCAAGAGGTGCTCAGACTCGAGTCGTAGTAACAGCCGGATGCCTTCAAGTTCCGCATCCTGGTCATCTTCAGATTCATCGTACAGGGCTAAGCCGGGCACCAAGGAGAGGCGAAGATGCTGAGCCATGCGGTGGTGCGCATTATGATGGGCGTGTCCAAGCATAGCTCGTAGCACGCACCCTGCAGGACCGCGCAGTGAGCAGGAAGATGCCAGTGTTGAAGGGCATCCCAGCAGCCAGGGCTGCAGCACCAGGTACGGCAGGATGTGCAGCCCAACCTTTCCATTGGGGCTACTTTGTCCAAAGGCAATTGCCCAAGACACTGTTCACACCGTTGGCCAACAGAGGCTTGAGAGAGTAACCAGATGCCGGGTCGAGTGGTTGTCAACACTTCTCCTGCTGGCGCATCGACCCGGCTTTTGATGCCTAGGCCCGTGCGCGCTCCCCGATAGACCCCGAACGTGGAACGAAAGGACGGCGCCAACGAGAGCTGATGAGCGTCTATAGTTCGTAGACAGCATTGAGGGGGCGGGCATACATGAACCAGCATCAGATCAAGCTCTACAAACAACGTCGCGACACAGGATCATGATAGTGACAGGTGGGGGACCTTGAGCATCAGCTGTCAGCAGCTCGGAGAGGTCCGTGACTGGCAGGCGATGATGCCGTTCATGGTGGTCGGTGTCACGTTGATTTTTCTGTTCTCTCTGCTTCTGCTGCCTGCGCTTGTGCGACGACGACGACGACGACTGCTGCTGTTGCTGCTGCTGCATTCGCCGCCGTCGATCGGTCCGGTCGTCCGCCATGATGGCTGAGCGTGTGTGTGTGTGTGTGTGTGTGTGTGTGTGGGCATGCCAAGTATTGTATAGCATTGCCGCAATCCTTTATCGTGCTGACATTTGCACAAGTGTGTGTGTGTTGTGTGTGTGTGTGTGTGTGTGTGTGTGTGTGTGTGTGTGTGTGTGTGTGTGTGTGTGTGTGTGTGTGTGTGTGTGTGTGTGAGCGAGCTCTGTGCGTCAAGCTCTGTGAGGGCGAGTGTCGCTTTGGTCGGTCTGTCTGTCTGTCTGTCTGTCGGTCTGTCTGTCTGTGAACACCTTGGACTTCAGGAGACAAGGCATGCGTGTTGGTGGTGACTTGGTGTGCGTGGGAGTGCACGGCGAACCGAAGGTGTGAATGGGTGTAAATTTGCCCGTTGGGCGAACAGAGATGGAACATGGGCAGAAGTATGCCAAACAGCTTAGACACAAGGCCGAGTCGCAAAGAACAACAAGGCAAGGGCGGGGCACGGCCCCAAGGAAAAAGGTTAACACAAGATGTGCGCATTCACAAACCGACGTTGGCAAGGCGCCTGTATGCCATCGTTGCTTTGCATATTTCTTCCAAAGACAAGCACCGAAAGGGGCTCACTCAAATGATAGCTGACACGCAACTCAACTCGGACGCAAACTCAACGCGAGCAAGCGCCAAGGCCATGTCAAGCAGATGCTCGCATCACCAGTCGATCAAAAAGGCCAACCAGGCAAGGCAAGACTCGGAACTCAACGAGACGAACACTCAACAACTGAGCTCAATCCGACCGAGAGCGGGAATTGCCCAGTTGCTCGGGCAAAACTAAAGGCATACCGCCCTCTGGGGGCTCCACGCGCTCAAAGGTACCAAAGCCATACTTGAGGCGACGGCCAAACGAATTTGGGGGCACGTGACCATGGCGGCGGTACGTTTCCTTGACCCAGATGATGCCCTGCGAGCGGCGAGGGCGCAGGCGGCGGACCATGGCAACGACGTCGCGTTGACCTTGGACCAGGGCACGAAGCTCGCCAATGCCGGTGGCAGGGTCCACAAGGGTGTTGGTGGCATCAAGAAAGCGGCCAACCACCTCTGCGCGCTCCAGCTCGTAGAGATCGAGAAAAGCCCGGTTGCAGTCCAGCACGACGCCACGGGTAGATACATACGCCAGGCCCAACGGGTAGGGAAGCACAAATTGGTCGAGAGGGGCCTCGCGCTGGGAGACAAACTGCAAAATCTCTCCCCGAATGGTATCTGCATCGGGCCGCTGGTATGCGGGGCCACCGTTGGCAGAAGATGCACTGCCGCTGGCGGCACCCGCTCCGATGCCCGACGCTCCAGCACCGAGGGAGGGTCGGTGACGATAGACACCGTCACCGGTGTCGCCCGGATTCAGATCCGAGAGATCGAGATCCTCGAGCAACGGAAGGGGCAAGTTGGCAAAAGGAAGGTCAAGGGTGGATTCGAGGTCGGCAAAGGAGCGCGGTGTGGTGTTGCCAGAGAAGAGGCGCGGGGAGCCATGGCTGTGGCCTTGGCTCCCGTTGTGTATTTGTTGCAGCCCATTGGGCAGCAGGTTGACGCCCTGGGATGCGGGTGCCGTGGACTGAATGGATGGCGGGAGGTGATGAAGAGCAGGACGCTCAAAGGGCTGGGCAGGGGTAGTAGGGTTGGGGTTGACGCCCTCGGAGGGTCGTGTCGAGGCCGCGCGAAGACGCTGGTTCTCTTCTTGCAGAGTGCGGATTAGCTGAACAGTACGGTTCAAGACGGTTGACTTTTCATCAGAGTGAGCCGAGTGGGTGAGTTCGCGCAGCTCATCCAAGGCCTGGTTGATGCGCTGGCGTCGGTGGGCCTCCTTGCGCCGGTGCTGAAGTCTTCGATCTGCGCTGTCTTCAGGCACAGGGCTATCCTCATCTTTGACGTTGCGAGCCTGGCTGCGCCCTTGCGACCGAGTCTGCCCCCCCGTCGTACCCTCACCGCCCCGCGCAATCACGTGCGCCCGTTTGGGGGCACGGGCGTCCATGAGCCCAGATGAATGAGTCTAGAATGGTGAAGTTCGAGAAGTTTTCACAAACGCATGCATTCATCCACACGCAGCACAAGAAGCAGGCAGGCTCCCAGAACTGAAGCAGCTCAAAGTGACAACCCCCTCAGGGCCAAGGACCAACGGACCCACGGACCAACAGGCCGATGGACCAACAGGCCAACGGCGACCAACCAGAGACCAACCGGAGACCAACGGACCAACCGGAGACGCAAGAGAGAGAGGGAGAGAGAGATAGAGAGAGAGAGAGAGAGAGAGAGAGAGAGAGAGAGAGAGAGAGAGAGAGAGAGAGAGGACAAAGAAAGTGAGAGAAAGAAAGAGTCGTTCGTTGTCAGCGAGAGAGAGCCGGAGCGTCGCTCACATGCGGTGCAACACACACACACACACAACACACACACACACACACATGGAAATGCCCAACAGTATTTATTTATAGAGAGGACCTGAATGTCAGACAAAATATGCAAAGGAAAGGAAGACACGTAGAGAGAAAGTCAAGTAGGAAGGAAGTAGGCACATGCAGGTGTCGCGAAGATCATGAAGGATCGGGGGTGGATGTCGGGGAGAAATGGTGGTTGAGAGAGTACCGGACTCTGGGTGTGCTTGGAGAGACGAACAGGTTCAGTCAGCCGAGCACACGGATCGGTAGAGTCATGGTGGCGTGGGGACACGGGGCTAGAGGGCGAAGGCAAAAACCTTCAAGTCCGCTTTGGACTGATGGGACAGATGATGGCGCACGAAAAAAGCCAAAAAAATATGATGTCAACAATAGTCGTTTCCAACAAAAGCCCCCACAAAATGTCAGAATGTCACCCAAATTTTGTTTTTTCGGAACGAAACCGAAATACACACACACACACACACACACACACACACACACACACACACTGCGCCGCCATTTTTCAAATTCGTGGCTAGGACCTGGCAACATGGCAAAGCGGCCGACGTTGAAGCGGGCTTCGCAGGTGACCTCGTCCATCGATGCCAGCACCCTTGCCACTGCTTCAGCAGGGGAGCAGGCGAGCAAGCGCCCCCATCCCACCCCACAGGATACAGAGGCTGCACCTGCACCGGACCATGGCGAGGCGCCGCGCCCCGGTCTGAAGCGCAGCGGCACACTGCGCCTGCAACGCTCTGCCACCGCGACCACGACTCCGCCCGCCGCTGTGAGTCTCGCTCTTGTTGCGAGCCATGTCTGTGATTTTTCGTGGCGCCTGCCTGCGCAGTTACTCACCAGCTCTTCCTCGTCCTCCTCGTTGCGCCTTCAAGGAGGGATCAGGCTCGGGTTGGGGCCGTCTGGTTCCGGTCAAGGGCAAGAGCGCGTCTGTTGTCGAACTCGAGACCGCCAGCATCACCCTGGGTCGTCATGCGGATCAGTGCCAAGTGACATTCCCCGACAACCCCATCATCTCGGGTGTGCACTGCGTTCTCTCACGCCAGGACGACGGACGCATTGTGATCAAAGGTTCGAACCACTAGTTTTTCTCACGCCCACGTCTCCAGGACACGCCCACTTCATCCATAATTATTTGATCGCTGGGACATGTACATATAGACTTGTCGAGCAATGGCACGCAGCTCAATGGCGAGCTGCTGGGTCGGGGGTTGACCAAGTTTGTAGCCAATGGTGATGTGTTGACGTTGGCAGATAACCCAGCCCAACCCGAGCACGACGTCTCCTTTTGCGTCGTGCTTGTGATGGCCCCAGCTACAGACGGGACCGCGGTGCCGGCCTCCGACTCCACCAATACTGAAACCGTGGTACCAGCCCAAGTTGCCGCGACATCGGCCAACGCCAAGGGGGGCGATGCCATGGCGGACCAGCTCGTCTGCTCCATCTGCCAGGACATTATGCACGACGCCATCAGCGTCATCCCCTGTCTGCACTCGTTCTGTGGCGGCTGCTTCTCTCAATGGATGGCGAGTGGTCGCGTCTGCCCCGATTGCCGCGTCCCCGTCCAGCGCGTAAGCCGGTGAGAATCGCATTTGCTGAAAAGACTCCTTTGCCTGCCTACGATATAAAATTTTCCATCCTTTATTATTCTGCTCCTCTTGACGCCTCATTTGCTCTCTTCTGACAGCCACCACCAATTGCGAGGGCTTATTGATCTATTTCTGCAAGAACACCCCGAGCGCCGTCGTGCTGCTGAGGATTTGGCTGACCTTGACAAGGCCAACAAGGTCTGTACCCGCGGTTGCTGCATTCCTTCACAGCCTTGAGTGTATCTGACTTTTGGACCAGCCGTTGATACAAATTGTGAAAACCGCACGCTCCACGCCTCTCCCGTTCGGCTAGTTTACACGTGACGATGTTGAAATGAAAAGCATCTCGCGCCGCGACAACTTTGATTATGACGACGACGACGACGACGACGAGGACCATTCCGACAACGAAAGTGGAGACGAACAGATTCAATGTAGCAACTGCCAATCCAGCACCAGTGTCTTGGGGGCGACTTGTTCATCCGAGACCTTTCACAATTATTGCCGGGTTGGTCTTGGGTCGGCCCTTGCTCTCGTTCTGCTTCACGGCGACCTGAGACGTCCCCTCACGATCGCCTCTTGCCAGTGCTGCTCAAGGCCCATGCCAAGTTCACGAGAAAGCCAATTTATGAGCCGCTGGTTTGGGCCACCCCCCGTACCTTCTCAAGCACCTGCCGTGACACCTCTTGCCGAGGATTACCGTATGTCGGCCCTTCACGGCGTCTCTGTCTTTTGTCTTTGACCACTTGTGAAACTTGTGTGTATGACAGTGCGCGCACCTGGCTCAACCCACTGGCGTTTGCTGAACGTGCTTGGTGGGGAACGACTATGATGACCATACAGTGACGGCAGCCGTGCTGCAGAATCCACATAACCCCGCATGCACAAGCCACGCAGGCTGCCATAATGTGTAAGCGCAGCTTGGCGACGATCTTTTTTTATCGGGGGGGCTGGCAAGCTCACTTGTAAATGCGGGGTTGTTGGTTTTTTTTTTTTTTTGGGGGGGGGGGGGGGGGTTTCTTGTTTGTTTTTTTGTTTGTTTGTTTTTTTGAACGCCAGGCCAATGTTGCAACAACACGTTTTGCTGTCGTGTATTTTCAGCCGGCTGCACGGGCTCGTGCACATCCACCTACGGCCCTTGTTTGGTGTGTACAGCGTGACCCCTCCCTGTTCTGGTGCAGATGGCAGTGTCCAAGCTGCGAGAGTTTCACGTGCGTTCCCCGCTTTCGCATGGTGGTTCAGTTTCAGCTGCGCGACTTGGTCCTGCGGGACTCGGATTTTTTGACCGCCGTCAACAACAACCGTTACGAGTCCAAGGTGTTGTTGGTTGGTCAAGCTCCTGTTTGCTTGCTGAGACGAGTCGTGTTTCGATCATCTCGCGCCCCGCTTCACTCGCTTCTGATATGGATCTCCCTGCCTTTGCCATCCGTCGAAAGGATTACATGGCTCAGCGACAGCTGGATCGAGCGGCATGCTGGCGCGAAATGTTGGATCAAGTGAGTTGTTTGCTGTTTGAGGCTGATGGCATTTTCTTCCCTTTCATTTAATAATATTATTCGCGCCATGTGCTGGGTTGGCGGCAACCAGCTTGATAATTGTGAGCTCTTGCCGGCATGCTGACGTTTGCTTTCTCTCACAGCTGGAAAATGGGCAGCTGGAGATTGACACCACGGGTGTCACGGGGGATCTTTGGACATGCCGGGCTTGCGCGCTCAAGGTGCGTGGCCAAAGTGATGGCTTCATTCATAGGCTCGACACCTGATCGAAACCAACATTGAATCAACATTTTTGGCGCAGATTTTTCAGCCAATGGCATATGCGTATCGCAAAGCCATTCCTGCATCAGACCTTCCCCCAAGTGCACGTCAGAAGCCCGATGGAGGCTCGCGAGCCGATTGCTGGTGAGTGAACTCGCTGTCCAAACAAACCAAAAAGCGCCGAGACCAGACTCACACCATGCTCTATTGTTGCGGCGCCATCCCTCTGTCCAGGTATGGTCATCAATGTCGCACGCAGCATAACCGACCCCACCACGCCGTCAACTTTAATCACGTTGTTGATCCTCGGCAATGAAGCGTGTAACGGGAAAGGAGGCCAACATATGGGGATACGGGGGAAACCGGGATCTGTGCAAGACTTTGCCACAACAATTCATCGCATTCAACAAGCACGAAGCTTCACCGTGCCGTCGAAAGAAAACTGGCGCAAAGCCTCACATTGACGCTGCATTCTTTCTGGTCCGGTCTTGCGACCCCGCCTGGGGTGTCGGATGCCGTATCTGCACAGGCCGACTCGCTTCCTATGGAGGCAGACACAACAGAGGCAAAATGATGACAATTGCTTGCACTTGGTAGCACACCCTTGACATTTGGTACGGCAGCTAAATCACAGTGATCCGCCCCTTTGTTTGATCACTCCTCTCTCTCTCTCAACCTCTCTCTCTCTGTCTGTCTGTCTGTCTCTCTCTCTCTCTCTCTCTGTCTCTCTCTCTGTCTCTCTCTCTCTCACTGACCAAACCAATTCATTCTCTCTATCTGTCTCTCTCTCTCTCTCTCTCTCTCTCTCTCTTATGCTCTTTATTTCTCTCTTTCTCAAACCGAGCAAACAAATTCATCTCTCTCTCTCTCTCTCTCTCTCTCTCTCTCTCTCTCTCTCTCTCTCTCTCTCTCTCTCTCTCTCTCTCTCTCTCTCTCTCTCTCTCTCTCTCTCTCTCTCTCTCTCTCTCTGTGGCTGTCGCAGTTTGTTGTCGTATCGTGTGTTGTCGCTGGTGGTGGGAGGAGGGCGTCGTTCCGGGTGCCGATCAAGACGGAGGTGCGTACGGCTCGGGGGCGGGGGAGGGCTTCCTTGATCCTTTGTGACACCCGCACTACCTCAAGACAAAAGGCACGGCAGCTTGATTGAATCAGTCCAGCGCGCACACACACACACACCCCTCAACACCCACACACACACACATCCGCCCATCCGGGTGGTAGGCATCCCGTGACAGATGTGGCCAGAGTTGGATCGCCGCGCCTAGTGCATGGTCTGAGACAGAGGTTAAAGTGTGATCGGGTCGCGCGCCTTGCAATTTGACACGACTGCAATCATCCGCACCCCACTCGCTGGCCCTGTCACCCACCGTTGTGTCTGCCCTTTGTGCTTGTCTGCCCTGTGTGCTTTTCGGCATTCTTCACCTTGTGACTTTTGCTCGCTCGAGTCCGCGCGCGGGCTGCCACCACTCATACGGCTCGGCTTGCTTGACCCGTTGACTTCCGCAGCCCCGTCCTCTGTAACGACATCATGGTGTTTGAATATGAACAAAGCTTTTTCCACGGCGCCGTGGGGCGCAGCGATGTCGAAGCCTTGCTCTACAACCAAGCCGACGGTCCGATTTTGAGACTTTTCAACGCGTGCTTGCTCATCGAGTCATCTCCGTCTCAGCGCGTTCACGGCCCCTCCGGTTGCTTAAACAACATCGCAGGCTCTTACCTGATCCGTACCAGCAGCAGTGGTGACGGCTATGCTCTTTCCATGTTCTATCGAGCCGAAGGCGTTATGCACTTTCAGCTCAAAAACCAAGGCGAGGTTGGTCTTTGACATTTACATTCACATGCCCGCAGGCGTAGAGCCTTTGTAGCCTCTTGCTTGTTCTCTGTCCAAATGCTCACTTTGAGGCTACCCTCCCTAACAGTTTTCACCATCCCTCACTTGATTTTGAACATGCTATCGCCCTGTCTAGTGTTGGTTTTGCATTGATGATGGACCCATGTATGAAGGCATCCAAGGCCTCATCAGCCACTACGCGGCCCTTTCCGATGGCCTGCCTGTTCCATTGACTAAATGTGTGGCACCACCACGCCGGTACGTGATTTGCAGACCTCCTGACCTCCCGACCCGAATCAGAGGCCAACTGACATGTTCGTCTCCTTCTCCGCGGTGTGCCGCTCAGAGGCAAGCCGGCCGACGGCAACAACAAGCTCCATGCGGCATGTGCCAAGGGCGACCGTGCTGGCTTCCTGTACGTTTGAGCTACGTGTCAACTTGCTCCTCCTCTCAGTGGCTCACGATCCTGACTCTTCACCCATGACTCACGTTCCGTCCCTTCAACCCATTCACACAAACCCCTCGCCAGTAAATACGTCTCCAAATTTGGTTATCAGTGCCGCAATGCCGCTGGCCGCACACCCCTGCACGAGGCATGCCGCAATGATCAACCTGCTATCGTGGAGGAGATTCTTGGCCGCGTGGCCTACACCGACGTGGGCCTGGAAATGGCTGACAATGATGTCTGTATTCATCACCTCTGTTTCACCATGACCTTCTGGAACTCTTGATCTCACCTGACAGCGCTCTGCATCTTACCCCATCGGTTTTTTTTTTTTTTTTGCCTCCTGAAAGGGATGGACACCTATGCATATGGCTGCGGCTGCCGGCGCGAGCAACTGCCTCAAGCTTCTCATTGTGCACAAGGGCGATTTTCGTCGCCGCAGCAATGCCAATGTTCGTGTGCCCCACCATGCCCCATCGTTCCGCTGCTACACTGACTTGCTCTGACTGGCGCCACGCTGTGCACGCGATACCCCTTGTCTGGCCCTTGCGTCCTTTTTAGGAGCTTCCTCGTATGCTGGCCGCTCGCTTTGGACACACCGAGTGCAGCAAGCTCTTGACCGACGCCGAGTCAGGCCGGACGACCTTGGACGCAATTGAGAGCATGTCCATGCCTTGGTACCACGGCCGTCTTAACCGAGCAGCCGCTGAACATGTTCTGAGCGTGCACGGCCTGAGCGATGGCCTCTTCTTGGTCCGCGACTCGAGCAGCGTTAGCGGTGACTTTGTTTTAACCATGGCCTTTGATGGTGCCGCCTTCCACTTTCAGGTCGGTGACCTGTTTCGCACACGAGGCGCTTGCTCGCCCAACCCCCTTTTGCCCTCTGCCATGTTGCTTTTGCTTTCTTCATCCGCTTGCCGCGTTCACCTCTGCTGCCTTGCGGCTCTCCTCTCCGCGCCCATTGCAGATCACCAAATTGGATGGCAACACGTTCTGCATTGACGACGGACCCGGTGTAGCTGGCCTGTCCAACATCATTGAATACTACACAACAACAGCCGATGGCCTGCCGTGTGCACTCAAGCTCTACGCCAAGCGAGCCAGCCGCACTAGCATGCCCGCACATACAAAGTCCTCCAAACCCGCTCAGGTTGAAGAGGACATCTATGAAACTGCCGTGGTTAAAAAGTCGGCCGCTGCCGTGACCCCTGTCGCACCGGCCCGCAAGCCTCCCGCAAACCCTGCGCAAGCCTCGGCCAAGTCTGACTATAACCGACTGTCCAAGTCCGATCTTCCCCCCGAACCCGTCAGCGAGCGCTCGCCGTATGTCATCCAGCAACAAGATGTTATTTTGGGGCAACAGCTCGGCGCTGGAGAGTTTGGCGCCGTGTATCGTGGACAATGGCGCAATGGTTCGCAACTCATCGAAGTCGCTGTCAAAACCATGCGCGAAGACCTCGCCGGTACTGGAGCCGACAAGGTCGGATTGAGTCCTGTGCCATGGCATACCCCGACATTCAGCTTTGACGCCCTACTGCTACCATTGTTGCTTGCCTGAACGTGTATTTGCCTGACCCCCGCTGACCACATCGGCACTGCCTTTTTTGTTTCTTCCCACAGGAATTTTTGCGTGAGGCCAACCTGATGGTCACCTTGCAACACCGCAACGTTGTCCAGCTCCTCGGCATCTCCATCATGCCGCAGCTCATGATTATTCAAGAACTCATGCCTCTTGGCGCGCTCCAAGGTACATCTGAGCGTGCTTCCCAGCCAGATGGACACGTGTGCTCTTCATCACTGCCTGTCTGTCTGGTGAGCTCAGAAAAGTCATCTCACGACTGCCACTTTACTTTCAAACCCTCTGATAGATCACTTGGAGAAACACCAGAAGAAACTTCGCGACAGTCAGCTCATCAAGTGGGCAGCAGAGGTGGCCAACGGCATGTCGTATCTCGAGAAAAAGAAGTTGGTTCCGCATGACTGCTCGTCTTTGTGCCGCGTGGATTGTTCGTTGCTTTGTTGTTCGTGTTCTACTTGTATCTCACTTGATTCTTTGATCCAGGTTTGTGCACCGTGACCTGGCCACACGCAACATTTTGCTCAACGGTCAAGCAGAGGCCAAGATTTCTGACTTTGGCCTCTCTCGGGTGTATGAGGAAACCTATTACAAGGTATGTGGACCAGGGCTCCCTCTCTCATGTTCGGTCCAGCATTGAACGGAGCGTACCCCTTTTGCGGCTCCGAACTCACACGTGGCGATAATTAGGCCTCCAAGGGTGGCAAGTGGCCCATCAAGTGGTATGCTCCCGAGAGCATCTATTACGGCAAATTCACCAGCCGTTCTGATGTCTGGTGCGACATTTGACTGCTGGCTGCAGCTATTTGCCCCGGCGTTTGACCCTTGAGCTCATTCTTGCTTGCCAACTCGCAGGTCGTTTGGTGTGACGCTGTGGGAAATTTGGTCATATGCCGATATGCCGTATGGTGACATGATGGGCTCGGAAGTATGTTGTCACCCTGCCGTTGTTGCCAGCATTTGTGCCTTCAACCTTTTGCTTCTGTGTTCTAACTCTGCACGTCCTCCTCGCCAGGTCATCTCCATGCTCGAGCGCGGAGAGCGGTTGCAGTGTCCCCGAGGCTGTCCTCAAGCCGTGTATGACCTGATGCAAAAATGTTGGGCCTTTGACGCTGACAACAGGCCTAGCTTCTTCCAACTTATGCACAAGTTGACCAACATGATGCGCCAACTTTAAGAAGCTAGCTCAGCATTCTTCGCCATGTCTCTTGTGCACGGCAACTTTGTTTTTTCGTGTTTCTCTTGACTTGCCTCTTGGCTCATTCGTGACCTTTTTTTTTTTTTGGTGTTTGAAAGTTTTGTCTTCCCCCCACCTTTTCCTTACTTGTGCGACTTTGCTCTTGCCTTATCTTGATTTTTCTGATTTCCGTCGCATCTCGAGGATGGACGGGATTTCCTGCTGTCTTCGTGTCTCTACTTCGCGCTGCCCTTGTTGTGCCCTCTACGTCTCTTCCCCTCCTTTCCTTTCCCTCTCTCTCTCTCTCTCTCTCTCTCTCTCTCTCTCTCTCTCTCTCTCTCTCTTTAAACGAATCTACTTTGGAAATCATTTTGTATTCCGACTTGTTGATTAAGAGGCCAGCAAGCCTTTATGGTCGGGCAGAGACAACAGGCCAAAGTCGGCTGCTTCGAGTCGACGACGAAAACCCTCCACCTCGAGATCAAAATCGTCATCCTCCTCATCTTCAGAGGCCCATTCCACCTGTGAGGGGTCAATGGCGGCCAATTTCTGCAGCGCTTGCTCGCGGCGCTACCGGAGTTGGGCGAGGCGAATAAGGTTCTCGCGCACCCCATGAACAGACGGAAGGAAGAACGAGCACAAGAGTTAAGCTTGGGCCGAGATGTGTACAAACCGCTTGTAAAGGTTGAGCCAGTTCCTGTGCCAGTCGCTCTGAAACCTCAGGATCTGGCATCACGCGCATTCTATGATGCACGTAGTGCAGCAAATTGAACAAGGAAATAGGGCATGGCCAAGGTCAACCGATGCATCTCTGTCGACGGGCTCGGTGCGTGGTACATCATGGTATAAACATACGGCGGCTGTTCTGGCCCCGCGTCCGTGGCAGTGGCTGGGCTAGTCTCATCTTGGGACTCGCGCATGGAAGCGACGTGGCGACCTGACAGTGTTGCCGAATCGACCACGGCAGGTCCAACACCCAAGCTCGGCGCGTCATCTGGGTCCGATGCATCCTCGGCAGGGTGGTGCAGGTTCTCTGTCGCAACGTCTGGCTCGAGATGCAGCGCTTCCGAGCCTTCCCCCTCATCTTTCTTGATGCGCTTTGTCTTTTTCTTTCCCCGGCGCTTTCTAGGAGGGGAAAAAGATAATGTGCGAATCAGTGGCATTTGAAGAGCGGCCATTCAGTTGAGCCAACGAACCACCTCCCCAATGCTCAGCAACGCACTTTTTTTTCTTGTCGTCGGATCCGTCTTCGATAAAGGACAGCAGCTCCTCAAGCGAACGCTCGTCTAGCATGAAGTTTGAGATGCAGCACCCGTGCAAGCAGCTTCAAGTCAACCAGCAACAAGACACTATAAACGCTTGTGAGGTGGTGAGTTGGGTTGAAACAATGGCAAGCGACAAACCTGAAGCATTGCGATTGGAAGCGGTACCAATCGTCGAAGTGGATGGAGCAGGGATGGAGGCAAGGGCATCGGCGGCGGGCCAAGGGGCCGCGGGTGTGGAATGTGACTGGACCGGCGAGCCAACTCCCAATTCGCGTGAGCCATCTCGGTGTTTCTGTTCAAGACGCTTATGAAGCCGCTTGACGACCGACCCTCGATCGTGACGGGGTGCCTCGGGTGCCTCGAGGGTGTCAAAGCCCAAGGCTGCACGCAGCTGCTGGGGTGATTTGCCAGAGATATGGGCGGCAATGATACGGGAAGTCAGGTTGACCAAGGGGCGAAAATCAAGGTAGTATGAGGCTGAAGCCAGCTCGCAAAGCATGGCTTGGTCTGTGTCCGGGGCCAAAAAGCGTGCTTCAAAGGCCTCGCGCTTGTTCTCATCTCGAGCATCCTCTGTGAGCGCACCAAGGACCGAATTCAGCGGCGGGAACTCTTGAGCCTGTATAGCAGCACTGAGACGCAAGGAAGCTTGACAAAAGAGACACAAACGCAAGCTTGGTAGGCAAAGTCTGGACTAACCAGAAAGCATAAAGTTGCAGTAGTCGATGAGCATGTCAAGTGTCGTGTGCGATAACTCGGGAAGTGCGACCACGATCTGGTCCTTGGACTTTTCGATAAGGGTCGCCAGGATCCGGCCCTGGCGCAGCACCATCCAACACGGGGATAATTACCCCAGGCATAAGTGAGACGGGACGAAACTGGCCTCGCCAAAGCGCATGCGGTTTCTCGTTCGAGTGCGCACCTCCTTGCGCAGAATGGCGTGCTGGCCTTCGATGCAAAAGACGGAGCCACCGAGGCTGTTCTGAAAGGAGCGCCGCTCGCCTAGGATTACATACTTGATGGTGGGACAAAGCTCTAAGGGGGGCGATCAAATCAGTTGCAACTCAGTCAGGAGAGGATTTTTGACCAAGGAGTGATGAGACGCTCCAACATGGCGGAGCGAGGCCAGCCACGAACCAACGAGCTCGGGGTCTACGCGAAAGCGATACTTGTCGCAACTCTCCAAGAAATACTTCATGCCACCGTTGAATAAAGAGGCACTGCCCCCACAAGTCGGAGACACGCCGATGCACTGCACTCTTCCCACAACACCAGCTCAAACCTTCGCACAGCAAGCAAATCAACGGCGCCCCGGCAACTCAGCACGAGGGCGCTGCCACCAGAGCAGCCACACAAACGGTCAAGCGTAGTCGAGAGAGGAAATGCACTGAAACGAATACAGTGATCATAACTCTAGTGATCCTGCTCGCGAAGGCAGTGAGTTTACCTTTTGGCCCACATGCATGACACTCTGTCTCTCTCTTTCTCTCTCTCTCCT
The DNA here is from genome assembly GCF_000002865.3 of Monosiga brevicollis MX1. Lineage (NCBI taxonomy): Eukaryota > Choanoflagellata > Craspedida > Salpingoecidae > Monosiga > Monosiga brevicollis. Next base: position 547,604 of record NW_001865052.1, read on the forward strand.
CAAACTCTCTCAACCTGTCACAACTGTCACAAACTCTCTCAAACTCTCTCTATACCTTTATCTTTCTCAGCAATTCATCTCCTGTCTCTCTCTTTCTTTCTCTTTCTCTCTCTCTCTCTCTCTCTCTCTCTCTCTCTCTCTCTCTCTCTCTCTCTCTCTTTTTCCCTTTTGTTCTGTGACAGACACCCCCCCCACACCCATCACACCATCAACAATGGCTGCCCCTGCTGCGAAGATGGCCAAGATTGCCGGTACGTCCCCTTGGTTCTCGGGGCGAGTGCGCCAGTGGGAAATGGGGTTTGCCAGTGACCCTGGCCTTGTTGCAAGCGGTTTTCGTTGTTTTGCTTTGGGTGCAAGGCCATAATAGCCCTGTGTGCCAAGAGCCCACGACCGTTGGCGCCTGTTTCAGGGTCATTGGTTTGGCAGAGGGGTGGGGCTGGTGTCACAGTGGCCTGTCACTGGCCATTGCGGCGCGGACTTGGCGCAACTGCCCGTCTCAAGTCGACGACTCCGAGGTCATCGTCTGCATTCACAAGGCTCTCTCTCACCCCATCTGGACGCCATGCTGTCTCTTGCACGCCGCCCGCGTCGCTTGTACGACACCCAGGTTGGAGCGACGAAGATGCCAAGCGCTTCTTTGAGCATGTCGAGAACAACCAGAAGGAGTACATCCAACGCCTGGCTGAGGCCGTAGCCATCGACTCTGTCTCTGGCGACGCTGATCGCCGCGACAAGGTAACACCGTGCGCGCGCGACGACGATTGCCACTGGCTTGCAACAACTCATTGCCGCCTGCGTCCATTCCCCCTACGCATCCTCCTCCCCTCTATCCAGGTCGTGGAAATGGGCAAGTGGCTGGCACAATGGATTGAGAAGATTGGCGGCACCGTCGAGCTCAAGGACATTGGCACTCAGGTTTGTCTTTTCTCTTTTTTTTTCCTCTTTTTTTCTTTTTTTTTTCTTTTTTTTTCTTTTTTTTCTTTTTTTTTTCGGTACTCCGCCGTCTGACTGGGCTCACCTATGTCACGCACAAACATAGGAAATGTCCACGGACAGTGGATCCATCACCCTTCCTCTGCCGCCCGTCCTCTTTGGCACCTATGGCGCTGATCCCAAGAAGAAGACTCTGCTTGTTTGTACGTCCGCATGCTTCTGAAATTGCAACAATACCAGAGCTCAGCCACGCTTATGCTCCACCATCCTAGATGGTCACTACGATGTGCAGCCCGCAGCCAAGTCGGATGGCTGGGACACCGAGCCTTTTGTTCTGACGGAGAAGGAGGGCCGCCTCTATGGCCGCGGCAGCTCGGACGACAAGGGCCCTGTCCTTGGCTGGCTTTGGGTCATTGAGGTGTGCTTGCGAGTACTCACGCCCAAGGGTGGATCTTGCAAACCATGGGACACAAGCTCATTGCTCGGGTCGTCTCCTCGGGTTTTCCTGACCACTATAGGCTGCGCGTGCCCTGAACATGGAGCTTCCCGTCAACATCAAGATGGTTTTTGAGGGCATGGAGGAGAGCGGCAGCGAGGGCCTCGATGACCTGATCATGGCCGAGGCCAACGGCTTTTTGGGTGATGTCGACGTGGTCTGCATCAGTGACAACTACTGGCTGGGCACTCGCAAGCCTTGCATCACCTACGGTCTGCGCGGTATCTGCTACTTTTTTATCGAGGTGGAGGTGAGTGCTGCTGCGCTCGAACTGCCGCCGCTGCGTGTCGGCCGCTGCATTGAAGCTATGCCTCACCAACTCTGTGAATCTGCAATCATCAGGGTGCCAGCAAGGACCTTCATTCGGGTGTCTTCGGTGGTACTGTGCACGAGGCAATGACCGACGTCATCGCCCTCATGTCCAAGCTTGTGTCCCCCAAGGGAGAGATTTTGGTCCCTGGCATCAGCGACTCGGTTCAAGGCGTGACTGAGGAGGAGCTCAAGGTATATGCTTGGACGAGTTGTTCAAAACGCTTTTTTACAATAGCCGTGAGCTCACGAGCATGGCATGGTCCTGCTGCTGCCTTGTTCTCAGACCTATGATCCCATTGACTTTGATCTCGACGGCTACCGCAAGGATGCTGGCGTGGTTGGCGAGCTTCCTCATCCCAACAAGAGTGCGTCGCTTCGGATGATACTTGTGTCGGAGCTTGGGCTCTAATTGAGCTGCGCTCGTCCCCTATTCGAGCCGCGCTTGTCCAACCTCCTCACCTGATGTGATCTTGGGTCGTTAGACGACACCCTCATGCGCCGTTGGCGTTTCCCCTCGCTCTCGCTGCACGGCATCGAGGGCGCTTTTGCCGGCAAGGGCGCCAAGACTGTCATCCCACGTAAAGTCATTGGCAAATTCTCCATCCGTCTTGTGCCTGATCAAGATCCTCAAGACATCATTGCCAAGGTATGAACTTTTTTTGTTGTCTGTGCCTTTGATCCCAATAATTTGGGGAGGCCACGTCCAGCTGTTTCAGCTGGAAGAAATTGCGACATGCATTATTTTGTTCATGTTTTCCCTGGTTTGTAGGTGAACAAATACCTTGAAGCCGAGTTTGCCAAGCTCGGCAGCACCAACAAGCTGACTCTCAGCTGTGGCCATGCTGGTCGCCCCTGGGTTGCCAACTTCAACGATCCCAACTACATTGCTGGCCGTCTCGCTACCCAGCAGGTACCCCTTTGTTATCTGGCAACAATTGGCGTGTTGCTCTCATGCACATTCATCTCGCACTCACTGATCCTGACCCAATCTTTCCTACCTAGGTGTACAACGTGGAGCCTGACCTTACCCGTGAGGGTGGCAGCATCCCCGTGACTCTTACCTTCCAGGAAGCCACCAAGAAGAACGTCATGCTGTTGCCCATGGGTCGCAGTGATGATGGTGCTCACTCTCAAAACGAGAAGCTGGACATCAGGTTTGTTCAAAGCTTTCCCTTTTGCATCTTGCCCCTTGCTTGTCAATGCATCGTTCGGTTTTTCTTTCCTCACGCAGCCCTGGGGCGCGCAGCAACTACATTGGGGGCATCAAGTTGTTGGGCAGCTACATCTTCCACCTCGGGGCCCAGCTCGCATAAATCATTCGACGGGATACGCCATGTCAAAACAAATTCATCGTTTGACTTTGACCACAATCACACCACACCACACCACGCTTACCCACACGCGCTTCGTCAAAGTTTCTCCTGTCTCAGTGCTCCCTGCCCATGATACGCGCCATGGCATGACATGAGAGAACAGAACACAGAGAGAGAAGAAGCTTTGATTTCATGACAAACATGTCATGCACTTTTTTTGAATTGTCAGCATGGTCTTGCTTGGACCGGGATCGGGTCGGGGCGCGTGCGCTCTGGCCATCGGCCTCGCCTGGTGCCTTGTTGTGAGCTCGGGATGGGCACAGGCACAAACAGAGAGACCACACATTGTGGTCATTATAGGTGATGATGTGGGCTGGGCCAACACTCAGCTCAACTGTCCTCTCCAGTCCAACAACTCCAGTCAGGCTTGCAGTGACGTCAAGACCCCACATATGCTGGCGCTGCGTGAACAAGGCGTCCACCTCCTGCGCCATTACACGTATGCGACGCTCGACAGCCGCAACAAAATTGCATTCGGTCAAACAAGGCGCTGTTTTCCCTCACCTGGCCGTACCTCTCGCATTTGCCATGCCCAGTTACAAATACTGCAGGTATGCAACACGGATGGCCGCTGCTCAGCCTCCACGTCCGGCTCATCCCGTATGGCTAATTGCCATGATTTAGTCCCACTCGATCGGCCTACTTGTCGGGTCGCTTTCCAATCCATGTCAATGAGATTAATCCCGTGTACGAGCCTGGGGGTGGCGCTACCCTCAATTATACCATGCTGCCCGCCAAGCTCACCCAGCATGGCTACGTGGCACACCACGTTGGAAAATGGTAAGCCTTGCGCACATCGCGATCCACCACCAGCCAAGGCGGCGCACCTGTGTATTGAGAAATGTGTAACACGGCATGGCACTGCTCTCATTGCTGTCTGCCGCGTGGCGTTGTCTCTGCCTGTGTCGCAGGCATCTGGTGCGTCGACTCCTTTGTCTGTCACTTCCAGCTGCTGTGCATGCTTCCCTCGACCAAGACGCAACATTCATCAGTCCTCTATTGATCAACTGTGACGCACTAGGGCATGAGCTCGCATGCACGCACGCCCGTGGGACGCGGCTTCAACAGCTCGTTTGGATACCTCCTTGGTGAGACTCGAGCTGACCCCCCTGCCCTTTCTCTTGGATAGCCTGACAATTCCTGAGATGCACATTTTTATTTGATTGCTTCGACTCGTCCCAAGGAGCGGAGGATCACTACACTCATTTGGTGGCACAATCGGGCTACAATGCTGTGGACCTCTGGCAGTCGGATGCCCCGGCCACTGGCTACAACGGCACATATGGGGATCTGGCTTACCGTGCACAAGCACTGCAACTCATCGCCACCCATGATCCCAAGCAGCCCCTCTACTTGAACCTAGCCCTTCAGGTCCGGAGCTTGCAGGACTGATTTTGCTGCATTTCCTGACTTGCAACATGTCTCTTATGTCAAGCCTGACCTCACTGTGGACTGCCCAGGTCGATCACGACCCACAAGAGGTTCCCGCAGAATACCGGGAACGCTACCCCGGTATCTACCCCGCTCGTGCCATCTTTAACGGCATGAGCTCTGTCATGGACGACACCGTTGGTGCTGTCGTCCAAGCCCTGCAATCACGAGACATGTGGAACAACACGGTTCTGGTCTTCTTTTCCGATAACGGGGGCGCTACGGGCGTCAATTCCATGAATGGCAACAACTACCCACTGCGGTTTGTCGGTGCAACCTTGTGTCCCACCTTGCGAAGAATCAAAGCACAGTGATTGTACGCCGTGTTCGCCTTACTCATGACCCTCTCTGTCCGCTGGCTTTAGGGGCGGCAAAGTACGTTTGTATTGCAACGCTTGAGGGTAAAAGGCCGCGTTGCTTGAGGTGTCTACGCTGCTTTCTCCTCATGTTTTGACCCTTGGTGCATAGCATACGGACTTTGAGGGGGGTGTGCGCACAACGGCCGTGGTGAGCGGAGGCCGGATTCCCATGGCGCAGCGTAACAGTACCCGCACGCAGCTGGTGCATGCTTGTGATTGGTATGCGACCTTGGCTTTTTTGGGTGGGGCAAGCAGCGCAGACCCCGTTGCTGGTCTCCCTGACGTTGACGGTCAGAACCTCTGGCCGCTCTTGACGGGAGCCAACATCAGCCAGGTCCACGATGAGGCACGTTGTCATCGAGCGAGCGCTTTTCACTGTCATGTCTTGCTCTGACACACGCACACCCGCGCACACACACCCGCGCACACACACCCGCGACCCCTGCCCCGGTGCGCTTACCCCTGCTTTATTTCTTTGTCTCAGATTCCATTGTCGTCGGGTTTGTCTGGGGAAAACGTCGGTGATGCTGGCCTCATACTTGGTCGCTACAAGTTGGTCGTTGGCAATCAATACAAAGGTGCCGGCTTTTGGACTGGGTATGTCGTGCATCCAAGCAAAAGAAAGACTGCTGTGCCGTACGCGTGGCTTCACCATGGATCACTTGCTGTTAGGCCCTTATATCCCAATGGCACAGCCAACCAGCCAGACGTGGCTTTGGAATGTCTGAACGGTTGCTTATTTGACATTTTTAACGATCCCACAGGTGCCAGAGAAGCAAATATATGGAACAACCGGCTACACTTGCTTTGTAAAATCGTGATTGGCTTGCTCACCCCATCGTGATACACTCGCATCTTGTCTCTTTTTTTCGTAGAACATGAGGATCTCTCGGCCAAACTACCCGACGTCAAAGCAAGACTGCAATCCCGCTTGGCAGCATGGGCGGCCACAGCCTACCAGACGGGCACCGACAGTGAACACGCCTGCGAAGACCCCGTCAGTGTGGCCAGAGAGCGATATGCCGGATATTGGGGTCCCTTCTGCCAATTGGCAGCTCAAGCAAAGTCCAATTTGACCAAAGAATGGTGACCCGAATTGCCGGTCATTCCACACCCACAGAGCTTGGTCTGGCCGTGCCACACTGGAAACAAACCTCAGCCTCCTGACACCGACGACAGCTGTACAAAGGCAACAGGACGAAAAAGGGCAAAAAAGAGAAAAAAAAATCGAATTTCTTTA
>NW_001865052.1:553797-596087 GCF_000002865.3 Monosiga brevicollis MX1
CTCTCTCTGTCTCTGTGTCTCTCTCTCTCTCTCTCTCTCTCTCTCTCTCTCTCTCTCTCTCTCTCTCTCTCTCTCTCTCTCTCTCTCTCTCTCTCTCTCTCTCTCTCTCTCTCTCTCTCTCTCTCTCTCTCTCTCTCTCTCTCTCTCTCTCTCTCTCTCTCTCTCTCTCTCTCTCTCTCTCTCTCTCTCTCTCTCTCTCTCTCTCTCTCTCTCTCTCTCTCTTTCTCTCTCAATTTGCGATCTGCTCAAGCGCGCGCCTCGTATGGATAGTGCTGGGCTCGGCTTGGGCTCGGGAGAAGCCATCAGCGGCTTGCGCTCGCTGATCAATGGGAGCGAGGTCGATTGTCTGAAGCTCTCGATGTCAGGATGACAGATATTCAAGTGCGAGAGCCCGGCGAGGCCAATGGCACAACCTTGCCTTTGGGTCAGCGAGGGCGTCTTGACCTGGCTGCTGTTCAAGCGGCTTTGAACATACCGCTGGACAGCCGCTCGGATGAAGTGAGCAGGCGCTGTTGGCTCTTCGTTGACATGAGACAACCGATTGCGCTCGGATCTCTCACAAAATCTCCGAAATTTTGGTTTCTTTCGGGTTGCACAACTGCAGGACACCAACCTCATCTACACTTTGCTTCAAGCTGTGCCCCTGCTACACGCCCTGCCTGCTGGAGCGGTGCGGCGTCTGAGTCAGGTGGCCGAGGCCGTTCAATATCACAAGGGTGACACCATATTCAGGTTTGAATGTGGACGCCGTGCTCCATCGCTTGCGGCCCACCCTACCCTTGATTCATCATCGCTTTGCTGTGTGTGGTGCATAGGGCTGGTGAATCTGTGCAAGCCGTGTATGTGGTCGTGCAGGGTCGGGTCAACTGTGGCAAGGCATCCCGCACTGCTGGTGATTGGTATGTGCAGAATCCTGAATTCTGTGGGCCATAAAACTACATCTTGCCTTCTGCTTGTTGCCATCGTCACCTCCGCTTTCCTTTTGCGGTGACGCCACGCTCTGTGCACGTCCACTTTGCTGTTCCTTTCCTACGAAGCTCAAGAGTTCCCCGGGCTGGCTTTTGTGAAACAGGTTGGCTGAGGGTTTCAGCCCAGCTCCCGCTACCCAGCACCGTGGCACGGCTGTTGTCGTGGGAGAACCCTGCACTTTGGCACGGATACCCATCGAGCAGTATGAACACGCCAGGTTACCACGCTCCCCGAGCACTCAAGCCTCTCGTCACATAGCCACCGAAGAACTGGTCCTCACGCCTCGCGTGATTGGTGATCCAGCCAGCATTGCGCTCCCAGCCCTGCGCGTACGTGGACAGTTCTGCAAACTGACTTGCTAGCGCCTTCCTCCTGCAGCAAAGATCAACGCAGCACAATTGACTCACGCTGAGTTCGCCTGTAGGTTCTTCGTCTGGGCATCAACCCCGCCACGGGTGCTGATATTTCCACAGAGAGCAATGCTTTGCCACCGCTGCCCCCTGCACCGCTTGTATCGTCTTTGGCTCTGCAATCAAAACTAGTTCAATTTGACCACAGCCTGGACGCTTTTGTCTCATCCCCGATCGCGGCCGAGCACAAGCTCACTTTCACACCAAAGTAAGTGTTTGCTGGGCAAGGCCTTTGTGAACTGAACTGAACTAATTGTTGCGCATTGGGCTCGCGCAAACTCACGACACTGCTTTGGAACATGTTCTCTAGATCGGCAGTTCGCATCAACACACCGATGCGCCAGCACAACGACCGTAGTCTACTCCTGGATGCCTCCATCACTTCAGAACTCCCGGTAGCTGATGACCCAGACGATGAGGATAGTGCTTTGCGACCTCAGATCCTGTTCAGCACGATCGATCCTGAGGACGCCGAGTCTGAGAACCAAGAAGTGCCAGCAAGCTCGCTGGCGTCTTCTCCCAGTATCGACAATAAACGCGCTGCAGCAGCCCTGCGCCCCATCCGTGGCCGCTCCACCGAGACTGGCTCAACCAGTAGAACCATGTCCATGCTGAGCTTAGAGGGATCTTTGCCACAACAGCGATTCTCATCGGGTACCAGAAGTCGAAACTTGGCCTCGCGCTTGACCTTACGAGCATCAATGTTCATGCCTGAGGATCGCGTGCGATCGGCGCTGGAAAAGCCACCAGAACAACGTCATGACAATGACGTCCGTGCGTTAGAGACAGAGCTAGGTCGTTTGACGGTGTTTGCTTTCATGCCCGAACCATCCCGACGCAAGCTGTGCCAGCAGCTGCAGTTACAAGAGTTTTACAGCTCTGGTATGATTTTCATCCCGGTCCACACCTTTCGCCATCTTGTCCCTCGACTTTGTTCTCTTGCAACTCACTTTGCTTTGTCTCGCACTCTCAGGCTCAACTGTGGCAACACCCAGCACTGCACAAAAGTTTTGGTGGGTGGTGTACACGGGCAGCGTCGTCGTCGTGCCCTCGGCAGAACAGCAGTCGAGTGCTGGCATTATCCTAGAGGAAGGAGAAGCCATCGGCTTTGGCTGCCCCTTACCCGGCGAGGGTGACTTGGTGGCCACCAGTTCATCCAACACCCAGGTGTTGCGTGTGACTGCGGAAGAGTACGAGGTAATTTTAGAGTTATACTGAGCTCCTGGTCTGCCCCTGTCGCCCTTGCTAACATGAAGGCCTTTTTTTTTTTTTTTTTAGGCGGCCATGCGTGAAGGTGATACTGTCACACAGGAGATGAAAACCAATGGCAAGGTCTGATCAAAATCCGCGCACAACAACATGCCATCAATTTTTTTCAGCATGCTAAGGCCAGTGTCCTTTGCGCAGGTTGTTGTGATCACTGAGCGGCGCAGCGTTCCAGGTCAACCAAGCGCCGGACCCATGCGCGTCATCATCAAAGGTGAATTACCTGTGTACTGCATCGCTACATGAGGCGGAAGGCGCATGCATCAGCACACCACCTGCCAGACTCATTGCTTGCACTGCTGTTTGTGGCAGCATCACGCAACAAGTTGCTTGCGTTTTTGTTTGAGCGAGCAGGCAAAAGCCTAGACTCGGACCCGCATTTTATGCGTGACTTTCTACTGACCTACCGTGCATTCTTGGTCAGTTATTTAATCGTCGAAATGTCTGCCCATCTGACTGCCTGTCTACCCGCACATCTGTCTGTCTGCCTGCCTGGCGTCTACCTGCAAATATGAATACTTCTTCCGTCCCCTCTAATGCACGCCTCCTTGATCAACTATATAATACGCCCTTGCCGAAATATTAGACGCCGGCAGAGCTGCTCAAAGCGACAAAAAAGGCATTGAGCCAAGTCAATACTCGGCCGCGAGCCACCGAGGCACTTGAAGTCAGTCCCCTCACTGAAACGTGTGCGCATTCTGCGGTTCTGAAGGCTTCCTTGCGCTGACAATCGTGCGTTTTAAAAACTCCCAGCTGTGGATTCAAAATCATGGCTTGACTGATAGCCAGCACATCGGTCACGACCTGCTGCTGCTTGAGCGTCTGCTATGCTGCAATTACGCTAAAGATGCGTTTGCCACAGATTTATTGTGTGCGGCACACGCTCTACGACAACAGCAAGTCAAGGTGAAAGCCGGTGTACCCAAAATGAACAGCTAGCCTCCAACTCTTGGCGTCTGTCCGTGTGATTATTGTTGCCCTGTACTCACGATGCTTTCTTGTTGCTTCGCTCGCCAGGTTCACCCGCCTCGATTCGTGCGCTTGAATACTCGTGGTATTCTGGAGCCCAAGGATGCGCTGCTGCAGCTTGGCTTGACCTGCTCCACCCAACTCTATGCCGCGGCCATTCTCTTAGCCTGTCACTCTGAACACGTGTTTTTTCCCCAGCAGCCCAAGGGTTCGCCGCCACCCTACACGCTCGTCGTTTCACGTGTGGCCCCCGGCAGTGTGGCCGAGGATGCCGGCTTACAAGCGGGAGACATGCTGCTCCCCAGCCTGCAACAGCAACGTGATCTTGATGAAGCGACCCTCCTCGAGCATGGAGTCGCTCTCTCCGACACTGGAGACGTGGTACTCCTCACCATGGATGACGTTTTGAAGGGGGCTTTGGAGCATCATTCGCTCACCCTGGTTGCCATGAACGACCCAACCCTGGCCATGCACCTGCGACATGCCGATTATGAGTCTGGTTTGATGGCTGCGTATACGCGACTGGCCTCGCGCAAGCGATCGCTGTCCGTCTCCCTTTCGGGCAGCACGGCTGCCTCTGCCACGGGGGGCAACGCCCACCAGGCCACGAGCGTAGGACCCAACCCGGCGACTGGAATCAGCGACATGTCTCCGGTCAAGCGCCGGCATAGCATGGCCACGATGGACGCTCCATCCCGAGGTCGGAAAAACTCCATGCTACTACCTAGTCCCGTTGGCATTTTCAAGCGCAAGCGAAAGGAGTCGACGCCAGAAGAACAGGTTGGCAAACACGCACGACATGCCGCAAAGCTTGATGACTTGGTCTTGCCCGCCAGTCCTTTGCGTCATTAAAATTGTGTTGCCTCTCTCATCTCTTCAAAACAATAGGTCCCCGATTTGATTGCGCAGCTCTGTGGTCTGCAGGTGAGGCGCGTGTCGCTCAGAATGGATTACGCTGTGCCCTTGCCTCACAACTATGGCATGTTTTGGGTTGCAGGAACACTTTGACCATGAGCTCTGCAGTGTCCTCAAGATCTATAGTCAAGACTGGAGCAAACATCATTATTTGGCTGTTAACCAGATAACCCGAGCAGAACAAGTGGTGAGCTGACTCGTACCCGTGTCATTCTGAGACACCATCTGCCAACTTTTATGCGAGCGCGTTTCTTTCATCTGATGATACTTCACATGCCTGCTCCTCTTTTTTTCTTTTTTTCGTTTTTTTTCAGGTGCTATTTTTGGCACGACTCTGGCATTTCGAAATCGCCCCGGACCGAGAACTGCGATTGCTCGTTCTTCAGGTAAAGACTTTGAGCAACACACAACGCCTCATTCAACGCCTGGCACTCAATCCTTCCCCGTTCTCTGATGCAAGAATTAATAAAAAGGATAATACTCACATTTCTCATGTTTATGTGTGGATCCTTTATAGCTGGATGAGCGGGGCGTAGCCCGCGAGTACCTGGTCGAGCAGACCGGCTTTGTCGTCCGCTGTCTCGAGGTAGGAGCTGACTATTGCAGGCTTTGTTTTATGCCAGAGAGTCATGCCTTCTTTTATCTCCTTTTGCACCTGACCGATCCGACCAAGGCCTGAATGCAGCACCTTATATTGACTCCATTCATGTGCTCCTCATAGGGGTCAGTACGTTTCCTGCTGGTGGATGTGCCAGCCGACATGTCGAGCCCGAGTCGTATGGAGCGAGCCAGTAGTCACAGCTCCATCGCCTCTGCTGAGAGCCGACATACCGACGGGGATCAGGTGTCAGTTTCGTCACACGAACCCAAGCATGCCGCAGTTGTGTGTCGATACGTCAACCTCAACCTGATCACGGAGAACGTGCGGCGTGAGATGTTGGACGAGGTGACACATAACATTATGAACGTCAATGACATCGAGTACGTGCAAAGGCTCGCTGCCGTAATTGCCCGTGACCCGACTCATATCCTCCATTTGCATTTCGTGACTACCCAGCTTGTTGGCTCGAGTGATATGCGAAAAGCAATGGCGCATGCTGCGCCGCGTGCAGCCAACCGAATATGTTGGCTTGCTGTGGCATAAGCTGCAGCTGGAAACCGCCAACTTGGACGAGTTGACGGAGCAATTCAATTGGCTGGTCAGGCTCTTCAAGACTGCCATCCTGCGACACAAGACGGATATCAAGCGGCGCGTGGACCATCTCAAGAGGAGTATCATCCTCGCTCGCACCATGGTCAAGTTGGGCAACCTCAACGGTGCCTTTGCCATCGTCTCGGCACTGGCATCTTCAGAGGTTTCTCGGCTTAAGAAGGTCCGAAGCATTAACTTTGAGCGTCGTCTTTGTTGTCCTTCGTTCTTTGGTTTTTGCCGTGGTAGGCAGGTCTGATTTGTGGGGACTCAAGCTTCCTTTCACGCAATGGTATAGACCTGGAGTGCTCTCAAGTCGACCGTGCGTCAAGATTTTGAGAACCTCGAGTCCTTGATTGATCCGACGCGCAACATGGCCACGTATCGTACCTTGTATGCTCAGGTACACTCCCTGCCACTTGATATCGAAAGAGCCCCTCAAATGTCAAGGCAGAACACAGCTTTGGTATTGAGCTGATTTCTTGGGGTGTCGTCGTGACATTTTTCTCATAACACGCGTCTTTGACAGCTGAGCAAGCAGCGCAAAGCCATTCCCTTCTTGCCCCTTGTGCTTAAGGATCTGGCTTTCACTCACGAGGGCAACCAAACGACGGTCGACGGTAGGAATTCCTGATCGCTGTTGCACCCATGCGAGACCATTGCAAAGCTAGCGGACTCACAACTGTATGTGTGGGTGCTTAGGTCTGATCAATTTTGACAAGTTGCGCATGATCTCGCGTCAAATTCACAATCTCACTGAGTGAGTGGCAAGCGGTGGCTTTTCTTTCTTTTTTTTTCTTTTTTTTGGTTCTGCTATCCCGGTTGGCCGGGACTTTGAGCAATGTATTGCTGGGCCCCTCTTTTTCATGCGACCAACCAACACGCTTGATGTTATGAAATAGCATGTGCCATGATTCTGAAGCTGTGCCGGCCAACCTCACTTGGCGTCAGTCGGGCCTCACACTCAAGCAATTTCATCATCGACAAGAGGTACGTTGGCATTGATGAAACCATCTTTATCATCACAACAGCAATTTCTTCACATCCCTGTATCATAGATGGCTCGTTCGATTCTGGAGGCCCTTGCCAGCCAGGATGTGATCGAGAATGAAGAGCATTTCTTGGGGTTGTCTTTCTTCTGCGAGCAGTCGCGACATTTGTTACGGTAAGGGGAAGTCTCATCGACGAAAGTTTGGATCTTTCCCGACTTGATGGAATGCCACTACTTAGCTTCACTTGCAAAATTTTCCGTGGCGATCCCCTGCCTATTCTGTGCGGTTGTGTGTAGACATTTGAAAATATCAGATCCTGTCCCTCAATACTTGGGCAAAGCGGCAAGCCGTCCCTTGCTAGATCAAGCCCAAGCTATGCAAAAATTTGGTCCAACTCACTTGCAGCTAGTTTCAGAGGAGGCCGTAGCCACGGTCCACGATGCTGGGGCGGAGCAAACTGCAACCGCCCCAGAATCACAAAAGCCCGAGCTCTCATCTGAGCCGGTGGCTCGTGTGATTCTTCGCCGTGCTGATTCAAGTGTCGCCCGCCACTCGAACGAAGTTGCGGGACAGGTGGGTCATTACCATAACCTTAAAGCCATCGAAGAGCCTGTGGACGTACCAGCAAACTCTGCGGCGGCCAAACAACTTCGATTCATCCAAGCTCACAGCATTTCCAGTCTTGACGGCGGACTGACCTATGAGGAAAGTGGGTCTGCAGAACCAGAAGCCGCCACCCAAGCCACCTCGGCTCTATCCAAGGTGACTGCGATCCATGGCGACGATGTTTCTAGTCGCAGCGTTGCAGCAGCTATTGAAAATCCCCCATCAGGGGATTGCACCGACCGTGACTTAGACATGGCCTCAGATAATGTCCATGCTGCCGCTCCGGCTGAGGTCAAAGTGGCGGCATCACGAAATGACGACATGACCGCAGAGGCAGTCGCCAACACTGAGGCTGAGCACGATCATGACCCCTCCCCTCTCCCACGCGACAAGTGCTCTTTTGAGAACCTGAGCGCAAAGGACGGCGCTAGTGGAAGTTCTACACCCACTTCAGTCCCCAGTAGCCCGCGCCGACACTCGTACCGGCAGCGCACTTCCTCCAGTGGCTCTTTAGAGGGATTGTCCGAGCGCCCTTTGTTTCGACGACAATCAGGCATCTTTGACCCCGAAGCGCTGTCTGCTCGTACGCCTTCGAAGGCACCTTCAAATAGCCCGCGCCCAACGGATCTGCCAACGGGGAAAGCGCCTATTCCACCAACGCGTGATTACGACTCGGATGAATCCGACAGCTCTGCCGGGCCAGCAGCACCGCACATGGACGAAGAGGACGCTGAGCGTGCCGTCTCTGTCTTTTCCCCGGAGGTAGGGGTAGTGACTTCAGATCCCCCAGCCCAAGCCACCGAACTAAACAGCGACCAGATGGAGCAGGAGATCAGCGATGGAGTTGAGGATGACTTTGAACAGTGGCTGCAGGGCATGATGGTATCGGCCCCCAATGCAGATGAGGACGCCGTGAATGATAGCACCGTTACCACTTCGACACGTGCAGAGCTTGACACAACAGAATTGGAGACCCTGATGGCTTCCATTTTAGCTCCGCCACCTGAAGGTAAGGCGCTTTTGTAAAGTGTGACACTTGAAATAACAAAGAAGTGTTGGTCTGTGAACCTGCTCATTAAGCATCAGCTATCAGGGACCTATAGTAACACCACTTCTTGCCTTTTTAATGCTCATTCTATTGTTTGTTTCATGATTGTGGATGGTTAGACCTGCCAGAGCAGATGCCGGAGGAACAGTCGTCGCCGCTATCAATTGTGCCACCTTGGCCTGCAGGCTTGGAACCTTTGACAGACACCCTGTCTGATGCGCCTCCCTCGCCCGTGCTAGTCCCTCCACCCTTGCCAGAAGACTATGGCGCAGATCAGACGAGACCTTCTCCAATTTGGACGCCAGGCAGGTGGCTGCTTTCTGTTAAGCGACGACCATGTGTGTCAACGCTCTTTCTCACTTAACGCAAACCTGATCTCGCAGATCCTTCTTGGGTGCCGCCTCCACCCAATATGGAAGAAGGGCACCCAAGTCCCCCAACGCCAGAGCTCACATCCTTGGTCTCTGACGAGACGGCGGCGACCACACTTTCGACCACCGAACTCGACCCCAACATGCTGGATCTCAGGTATTGTGTCGCGCCATATTCCGCGTTTTGCTTTGACATGGTGTTGGATTCCTCAACTACACGCGTTTGCTGCTATCAACAGCGATGATGACCTTGTATTGCAACCGCCGTCCTTGACCACACCTGAAGACGAGGTGGACATTGGTAAGCAGCTGAATACACCTTGCCAAAGCACGATCTCTGGACACCAGTTTCTCACCCATACCCTCACATGCCCTGCCTTGTTTTGTTGTTTTGCAGAGGCCCTCCTTGCGCAGCTCGCCCCTCCCCCGGAATAGGCAGTGTGTTTTTTGAGTTGTTTTGTTTCCAGTACACAGGATCATGTCCAGGTACCAACTGTGCTTGATTTTAGTGATTTTTATTTTATTTTTGTTTTTGTACTTGACGCAGATCTCCCCGGTCAGGGCTGGATCTCAAGAACGTGATGTCTGCTTTACTGCGGCTGCGCCGCTTATTTACAGCCTGTATTCTCATTGACATGTTGAACTAAGACATAATCGAAGCTCCACTCTTTTATCATGATTCACGATCGGTGGGACTCCACGTCTGACTCTTTGGCGAGGCAAAACAAGAAAAAAAAAACACTTCATCGCCAAAAATAACCAAAATCCTAGAGCGCCGAATCATCACATCAGATCAGATAAGCTCTCTTGTGCAGCCTGCAGCAAAGCCGGGCGACACACGCAATTGTGTCGCTCGTCCCCTTACACTTCTCGTACTTCATAGCTAGAATAAAAAAAAAAAAAAAAAAAAAAAGAAGAAAGAAAGACGACTGTGTGCTCGTATACGATCTCGAATCAAAAAATCCCTCTGATAGACCAACCTCACAAGCGCAAAAAGAAAAAAACATACACATCATACCACACACGAAAATCAAAGTACGAATGTGCTGGCTTGTTTATCAACACAGTTGAGCTAGGCAGCAAAGGACCGAGTCAGCACGGCTTGGGAACACGACCAACATTGTGGGCGCTCAAGGGACCACCCGGACCCCATGCCCAGGCCACGGAAACAGGCGGCGCAGTGAGTGCAGGTGATCTCCTCGGCAAAGAAATGAACCTGTGGCAAAATGAGCGGTTGCTCTTGCCGATGCTCGTCGTCAGTGCAGCCTCCGACTTGTCGCCAAAGGGCGTGCCAGTCCTGGTTCAGGTGAAGACGCTGCCGCGTACGAGTAAGCAGAACGTATGCCTTGCACAAGCTACCACGAGATCCGCTCAGGAGGGACTCGGCCACGTCGCTAGGCGCATGCACATCATGCCATTGATGGACAATGTCAAACTCATCACCCTAAAGGCAAGGGTGCAGCACCAAATGAGGAACGAGGACTAGTCATGTTACAAATCAGATGGTGACAGTCATGCCGACGGAAACATTCCAATCGCGTGGCACGAATAGTTGGATGTGTATGATTAAGTCTTCCAATTGTCAAACCCGCACACACCTTGGCCTGGAAGCAGGTGCCGACAAAGACATCGATGCCTGGCGGTGCCGCAGCAGTGCAAGCAATGGTGGGCATGGCCTCCAACTCGGCAAAAAGCTGGCGCGGATCTTCTCGCCGCTTGAGTAAGTTCTGAATGCATGACAGCCACGTCGCCAAACACGCACAAACGCCAGTAGCAGCCGCGGGTGGTGAGCAAAGAGTGGTGTCACGGCAAATCGGGCGACCGTCGCACTCGATCATGGTCTGTTGCTCCCGCCTTTTGCCGAGGCACTCACCTCTAGACCATTGTTCATGGCCAGGATGCGCTGGTCTCCCGACCATTCGGCATAATTGATCAGAGCGTTGCGATCCTTGAATGTCTTGATCCAGTGCCCACACTGACAGGCGTCATTGGCGCAAGACTGACGTTGAAGAAAATGCCAAAAGGCACGCGCCAACGCCGTGGCTTCGGTGAGGCTGGTGCCCAGCAGTCCAATACGTCCGCTAAAGCCACTATCGATGAGCATGAGCGAGATAAGCAACGCTTGCACGTTGGTGCCGGTTAAGAATGCTCGCGTTTGACCGCGGTCGTCGGCAGGGCTCGGCCAATGTGGCCCGCAAATCTCGCCGCGACGCTGCATTGATCCATGGATACGAACTCGAAGGAGTCGGCGCACAAGCCGTGCTATCGCTTCGGGACAACTTTGATCGTCCGCGAATGAAACAAGTGGTTCATGAGACAGGTGCTGGGAGGATGCGGAAAACGACCAAGCGCCCGTGTTGCGCCTCATACCGGTGGGACACGCTCATGGTCAGATTAAACGTCGTGGGAAGGCGGGCAGAGAGGCCATTGACACTGCCCCGCCATGTATAAATATTTTGATTGGGGTCACCGACCAGAATCTGTACAAGATGTTCCCAAATCCAAAGCCCACCGAACGAGTAATCCATCAGGCCCATTGGTTCCGCGAAAAACAACCCAAGACGAAACAAAAGGGGCATGTGGCCGTACCCTGGGTGTCGAACTCATGTCAAGAAGCGCCAACATACAGGCATTGAGATCCTGAGCCTATTCGTCAGATCAAGACAAAAGGCGAGTGTGCATGTGCGTGTTTGATCGCGCGCGCGAGATTTGGGGTTTTCTTTTCATGATGAGCAGCGACGACTGGCCAGCCCTTCGTACCTCATCAACCAAGATGCAATCAAACTTGTGGAGTCGAAGCTTTGTTGAGCGGCTATTTTTAAGGGCTGCCTTGATAAAGCCGTCAAAGGTGAGCTCCTTGAGGGCTAGAGACTGCTGCCACGCGACATTTACGGCGCGAATCAGCCAGGCTTGCCATTGATCATCGGAAGGTTTAAAGCCCTTGGTTTTGGCTCGTTCGTCACCCGTAGCCAAGCGATTCCATCGCCTTTGGTACACGGGGCGCATGTGGCGCGCCGTGAATTCCTCATCCGGAATGACCATAAAGTCAACAAAGGCCTATCACCAGAAACGGATGAAGAGGCACCAAAGTGAGGAAAGGGACCATGAACAGAAAAAGACAAACCATGAACAGAAAAAGACAAAGGCGGACAAAAAAGCAGCTTGCCCAGCACGCACCGACTGAACGATGCTTAGAAATTGTGAGTCGGCTTGCATGGCTTGCTGTTTGAGGGCTTGATCGGGGGAGTTCTTCAGCAACTGAGTGGGATTGACAGCCAAGCAGGGCATGAATACACGAGTGTCAGCAGCATGCAGAAGACTCACTGGGTGCACGAATCTCCGTTTCAAAATAGAAAAGAGAACAGAAAACCAAAATCCGACCAGGCGTAGCTGCTTGAGGGTGAGATCTTTGAGCTTTTCAGTCTTGCGCTCCATGCACAACTTGTGGCAGGTCTTGCATGTGACGTTGGGTGGAAAACGCTCGGCGGCTGCCTCCACAGTGGAACGGTTGAAAGCAATGAAGAGAAAGCGCTGTTCGGGCCGCAGTGCCGTGTACCTGATAAACATCCATGGAGCGGAAATTGAAAGCAGTCGCTCGAGTAGTTGGGTAGCAGGGAGAGGGGCGCAAGAGTGTGCAGCATGTCAAAAGTGTCTTTCAGCGCATGGCATCTGATCTGAAAAACGTACGCTTCTAGAGTGGCTGTTTTACCAGATCCAGCAGCAGCAACAACACGCATGACTTCACCACGGCGGCGAGCGGGGTTGGTGCTGCGTTTTTCTCCGGCCATCACCGAAGTGCGCAGGATTGTGTGCTGCTCGCCAGTGGCTCTTTGCAAAAAGGCCAGAATGCGTGGGGTAGCTTCACGGCCGGGTTTGACTCCCGCTGGTGGGCCTTGCTCCGACGATGCCACACGCAGCTCTTCGGACAAAACACATTCAAGTTGTGCTTCCAAAAGGTTGACGATGCGTTGGAGGCTGAGGTCAGGTCGGTGAAATGTTGCCAGGTGGCTGCATGCTACCAATTCCAGCAGCAGGTCGTGACCTGCTGGGCCGAGGAGGAGCACGCGGCGAAATAAGGCAGCCACTTGGTCCGGGGCAGGCATGGCCAGATGAAGGACAGCCAGGAGCAAGCATGCACCATGCGCCGACTGCAGCACTGGGACATTGGCACAAAGACTGGTCGCGACGGTAGCCAGGGGTTGGCCCGCAAAGAGCTGGAGCGCAGCCACGGCCCCTGGCAGCAGCGCGGGGTAGTGCTGACCAAAGTGGGCAGCTGCACGCTCCAGCAGAGCATGTAGATGGGGCGTGCGCGCATGCTCGAGAAAAAGATCCCCAAAGTAAGGCAAAGGTAGACCCGGGGGAAAGCATTCTGGCTGAATTGGGGCTCGATGACGCTCGCAAGCCCGCTTCCAGACATAGATGAGGGAGTATTGGTGTGGGAGAAGCGAGCTCAGGGGCAAGTTGCTGCGGAGACGAGCTCCATCCGCCCAAAAAAGAGCATCACACCACGCTCGTGGTTTCAGCCCACGAGCAGCGGCGGGGCCACATACTTCGTCGGCAAAACTGGCCGTCCATTCCCTCGATGCGTCCACTGCGTCAGCAGCGTCCAGGCCCAATGCCAGGGCTGGTGTAGCAGCAGTCAACTCAATGCTCTGCGGAATGCTTGGCAAAGGAGATGGCGAGGCCACTGAGGCATGGCGCTGAGGGGCTTGGCCTTTGCCATTTGAGCATGGTTGCCCCGTACTCGCCATCCGTGAGGGTGGTTGGCGCTGAGGCTGTGGCGTCACCATGGCAGCCGCGCTCGTGGCATCGGCCGTGCGATGCCCTGCCCAAAGAGCAGCAGCGGACTTGAATCCACCATGGCTGGGAGTAGGCGGAGGTGCAGTAATGGACTTTGCAATCTTTGGGGCGAAAGTGCCATCGTGCACAGCGCTCGCGGCAGATTTGCAGCGCTTGACCGTCAGCCGCGCCGCGGGGGACGTCGGCTCGGTCATGACAATAGCATTCGATTTCAACGTGTGATTTGCCTCCAATGCTGTCAACTCAGACAATATGGTGTTTTCGACCTGATTCTCACGTGCAAACTCGTCATTCAGGCTCGGCTGCCATTGCTGCCACGACCAACTACCCCACTGCTGTGCTCAAAAGCCAAAAGCCAAAAGCCAAAAAAAAACAAAAAAAAAACGGAAGTCAACGGTTTCTGAATGAATCGAAATCCACCCTCGAGTGCATTTGTCAGCATGTCAGCCGATTCATACAATGTCAGCATGTCAGCCAAGTAAAGCGTCGAAGTGTGATTAAAGTTACAGTGTCACATGCAAGGGGTTTGCTGTTCAAGCACACGCGGTGATTTTGGAAAAAAAAAAAAGAGAGAGAGAGGGAGCAAGGGAGCGAGCGAGCAAGACACACATGATGGCAGCCACAAACTCAGAGGCGACCGTGGTACAGGCGGAGGGCTCGCAGGATTCGGTAAAAAGTCAGGCGCAGCTGGCTCAGAATGAAGAGGTTGGTCTTGGTCTGGTCTGCCTGCCTTTTGCGCTTCTGAAGCGTTTACTTTCTACTTTTCTTGCTTGGGCGGGCGGCACCGTTCTTGCGTGGAGGATTCATCAATCATTTCGACCGGACACACTGTTAGCTCCTTCATGCCTGTGCAGTGGGTGATCTGGATGACATTGGCCAGTTGATAAAGGCCGGTGCTGAAAGCTTTTATCAGCGTGACAGTGATGGCAAGAGCTGTTTGATGGCTGCCGCAGAGAATGGCCATCTTGATGCTGTTCAGCTCCTGTTGCAAGAGGGCGCGCCCTGGAATGCCGTTGACCGCTCGGCACGCTGTGCTGGCGAATATGCCGTGAGCGAAGGATACCAGGACATTGTGGATGCCCTCGTTGATGCGGGTTCGTTCTGAGTCTGATATTAATTTGCCCCGGTTTGTCGATTGTGCGCATCTGTTCAGACCCAACTTCTGGATGCTCACTCTTTTTGCTGGTGACTAACAGGTGTGCGGGCTGAGCTCTTGTTCTATCGCATGCACGTCAACTCACCCCCGCCAGCCCCAAAATACTTGAACAAGCCCGTCCGGTAATTTTGCAAAGCCTTTCTCTGCCTTGTAGCTCGTCCACGTTGGTTGGGAAGGGTGTTGCTCAATGTCACCCGGTGTCCAACCTCTGGTGATTAGCTATCAGGGGGATGATCTCCTGGACGAGGAGGACCGCGGCGTCATGATGTTGTGGGAGAAGCCTCTTATGGATGTTCATGCTCAGCTCATGTGCCAAAGTCAGATCGCCTCATCAGATTGCCACGAAAAGTCTTGTTCCTGCGAAACCCGACTTGGGCTCACCCCAACCTGTGTTTGACTGGTTGCAGCCCACGGCGATGTCCTAAACGTCGGCTTTGGTCTTGGTCTCATTGACACGGCCATTCAGAGTCATTTGCCCCGGTAGTTCTGAGTCTATCCCCGCCCCTCGTTTTCATTTCTCGGGGCCATCAATTCTTGCCCAATCGCTTTTTTTTTGGGTTTTTCTCATCACGTGGTCTGTAGGACCCATACAATCATTGAAGCCCATCCCGGGGTCTTGGCCAAGATGCGCAAGGATGGCTGGATGGACAAGCCCAATGTGCGCGTCGTGGAGGGCCGGTTAGTTTGTTTTTTTTGCATTGCCTTCCTCAAGCTTTGCATTATCTATACTCACTGTATTCATGGTGCGTGGACAGTTGGCAGGACGTCCTGGAACAGCTGGGTACATTCGATGCCATCTTCTTTGACACCTTTGATGATGTCCTTTATATGCAAGAATTTCACCAAGTGCTGCCGCGGTTGTTGCGGCCGGATGGCCTTTACTCGTTTTTCAACGGCATTTGCACCGAGAACGTCTTTTTTCAAGGCGTGGCTTGCCAGGTAAAACTTCATCGACAGCCCATTGTTATGTTGTTGCTGCCCCGTGCCTCGCCTTGCATTTGGTATTCTGATGCTTGCTTGTACCACCAGGTGGTCAAGCTGCAACTGGAGGAGCTCGGATTTGATACCGAATTTCACACGATTGAAGTCGACAGCGGTGACGATGCCACGTGGAAGGATGTTGCCTTTCGCTATTTCTCCGGCAGCGCCTATTATCTACCCATGATTACCTGGCATCAAGATACCGCCGCAGATCAGCCCACTGCATCTGCAGAGCGCCAGTGATTGCGCGCTGTGATTTTGCTCTCTGTCTTGCATCTGCCGACCAGACTTGCTACAGGGCCCGGACGAAGCATGCTCCTTTGTTTTATATTGATTGGGGATCGTCACAGACGGCAACAGACAGCACAGCTGTCTGTACTCTTAACTAGTGCACGTTTCAAAATTATTAGATTGGGCCATATCGTCCACGGTCCAGCTTGAGGCGAGCAAAGTCCATGCTCTTGAGCGCCAGTGGCGCCACCTGTTGGCAAGATGAGGCAAATAAGCAACAACCTCGACCCGGCCAGCGATCGGATGAACGGTTGCTTGGTTTTGGAGCTGGGGCAGCGCTGTTTGGACACTGCAATGTCTTCTCCGGTGGTGGTGTGTTTGATAATTGCGGTTTGTGTTCGTGTTTGTCTTCGTGTTCGTGATGTTGGTGGTGCCATGGCGGTTGCTGTGTGGTGTTACTTGTTTGAAAACAAACACAAGCGCCAAGAACAAACCTGGTCGGCGTTGCGATCCAAAGTCGGCGGGGCTTGGGCTTTGCTGCTGCGCGGCGCATTCATGTCCTAACATTGAAGAGTCGACAGGTCAGCAATGATGTTGCTGGCGTAAATGCACGCGTTGCATCTTTAACGTTTAAATGCACCACACAACCAAAATCGAGCCTGCTGCTGATGCTGTCACTGGCTGTTGTCGCCAAGGCGCAATTCCGAGTTGGATGCCAGACGAGCTGGTGGTGTCGTGCCGGGTTGCATCACAAACATACCAATCCCACGAATCGATGCAGCAGCGGAGAAGGCGGCTGTGGGCTCTGGGTGTGGCTCCCACTTGGGGACAGCTGCAGGGGCAAGGGCATGTCCATGAAAACATGCGCTAGGTGGGGAGAACGCCAGGACGGGCGTGCAAGGCGAACCTTGTACTTGGGCGAGGCACGTGAAGGCAACGGGGGTCGCATGCGATTTCGGAAAGACGAGGATCCTGCCGCCGTGGCAGGGCTTGTAGGCAGCCCAGACCGCACAGATGCGGTGTCTGAGGCTGCATCGCGCTGCCTGGTCGCCACTTGAGACCGAGTAGCTGATGTGTCGGACCGACGTGTACCTGCGGCTCTGCACGAACGTGGCTCGCGCGGTGGTGCACGCTGGCCCGACGCCTACGTATTTGATTTTTTTTTTTTGGCGTGTTGACACACAGTTCGTCACCCAACAGCACCATCCATCTCACACCCAGCGGCCTCGACAGAGGTGATGCATGTGAACAAACCTGGCCTCTTCCTTTGCCCTTGCCACCACGTGTGGCTGCAGCCTGAGCGAGGGCCAGGGCCTCAGGCAACTACAGCGCGAAGGGTTGAATTTGGGTTTGTGATGTATTAAGATAAGAATCATAAGAGTCGATGCACGAGATGCGGCAGCAACGTCGTTGAGGTGCCACACTGAGGCAAGCGAGACAGTACCGATTGTGGATTGGCATGGGCACGACGCGCGACTGCAATGCGCCCGCGGAAGGCTTGCGTAGATCTGAGTAGAAAGTGCAGGCAATTGTGAGACAAATGGCGTGTGCCGCCTCTCCCTCATTCGTCGAGTCCGTTTGGCGCCGCATATTTCAAGATCAAACCGTCACGCGCCACGAAACAACAAAGCAAGCAACCTTACTCACGGTTTCGCCCGATTGGTACTGCGCATGTACTCGATGACATGCGAGCTGTGGAACACAATGATGCACAATCAGATTTGTGGTTGGTGCCGGCTTTTTGTCGGTTTGTGCCGGCTTTTTGTCGGCTTGTGTGTACGCAAGGCATGGTAACCGACCGCACTGCTGACAAGGAGCCAAAATCGCTGGTTGGAATGCGAGACCACGGGTTGAGGTCTTTGAGATCCAGGACCGCGGCTAGCATAGCCACGCCCACATCCTCCCACTCAGGGATGCCATACTGCACGAGCAAGGCCAAAAAAAATGTGAGTTTGCACAATTGTCCAAAGGGCTATTGGACATGAACGAGCAAAAAGCCGTCAGGATCTCCCATACCGGTACAGGAGCAGGACTGATATGCGCCTGGCCTGGCCCCTGACCCGTCATGGGGCCGAGCAGGTTGGAAACTCGCCCAGTGCCATAATTGCTCTCCAAGGTATAGCTGTGGCATGCAAGCGACGGAGTGTAAGATGCGGCAAAGAATACTCTAACCACATCAGCCCGAAAAAAAAAATACCAATGTGTGAGGTCTGTCACGTAGAATAGGGCGACACGCCCACTGCCGTCCTTGGAGAGACCGTCTTTTTTACCCTACACACACCAAAAATGGGAGTGATGGAAGAGGAATGCGCGCGGGCGTCGATATTATAACACATCGCACAGCACGAAGACGTGCCTTGGCGAGCATATTTCGCTCTGAGAAGACAGAGCCCTCAAAATCAAAGTGTGGGGTGTTCATGGCAACCAGTTGGGCAAACAGCACGTTGTCCACCTGAATGGGGGTGGTGATCAAGAAAAGATGAAAAGATGAGCGCGGCGGGTCACAACAGGCAGCCAGACGCATAAAATCACACCTGGCGCTGAGAGGGAAGATTGTTGCCATAGATGAAGCTGCCACGCTTGGTGGCATGCGCGTGCAAATCAATGTAAAAAGCAAGGTTACCCTTGTAGTGGTGGTAGGCAATCAAGGTTTTGATGGCCCAAATGCTAAGCATGACCAGGGGGGTTAGGAGATGAGCCTCTACATGCTGCATGTACAGTCGAGGCTGAAACTGGCGGGAACACTAACGTGGGCTGATGCTCACGGTCCGGGTTGTTGTAAAAGCGATTGAGGTTGGCACCGCGCGTGTCACATCGATAGTGACCACGCGCAACTCCTATCGGGTGATGATAGCGCATGAGGTACACGTGTTCACACCGTGGCGGTACCAGCACAGCCTCTAGCACTGGGTTTTCCAAGTATACTGATGCACAGGACACGCTTGACACGCACACTCCCAAAGAAAAAAGACTGTAGACGGACGCCAGAGTCTGGAAACGGAAATGTCAAGCCAGAAGGGGAAAAAAAAAAAAAAAAAGCAAAGACAGCCAAAACTCGACTCGGTTTTCCGCGAGGCATTGATGCTCAGATCCACGCCCAACTTGGGCCTGAATGAATATGGGAACCAACCGTCAGGGTTGAGCATCGGCACGAGCTTGAAGACGTAGCGTTGACGCAAAAGTGCTGCTCGCGGGTCGTCCTGAAATCGATACAAACAGAATGAGCCAGGCACTTGAACAATACGACAGGAAAGAGGTGGCGGGGCAAGACGAACTGGGTCGAGAAGGAAACGCAGTGCGCCGTTGAACATGTGACTGGCCGGTGTTTCTCCTGGATGAACGCGGGCAGATATGAAGAAAACAGGCTTGGCTCCAAAAGTGTGGGCCCGAGGATGGGCTGTATCCGGAAAGAGGCTGGGCAGACGTGCTTCGCGCGTAGCTTCTTGGCCGTCGTAAGAGGTGATGGTCATCAAATCCAGATGACGGCCTTCAAGCGTGTGGGTGATCACATCGTGATGGTAATAGATGCCAGGCTTGGGTGCAGGGTGGTGGGCCGATCCGCTGGGCCGGCGAGAGCTGGGGGTGCTTTGTGGTGGAGGATCAGCGGCCAGGGGGTATTGTACAGCAAGTTCCTGTAGCTGGGTCTGAACCGCAGCGTAGGGAAAGGGTGGAGCAAAGGCGAGGTGAAGACAGGAGGGCGGGGTGTCGGCATGACTAGGCTCAAAGGTGAAGCGAATGGTCAAAGAGACTTGATCCGGCCGATCCTGGTCGCCCTCTTCTTCTTCCTCGTCACTATCGGGCTCGCCCAAAAGTTCATGTTCACAGTTGCCGGGAATCCGCTGCCAAGTGCTGCAAGCCAGACCACGGAGCCAAACCACGGAGTCATATCAAGCCAGGTCAGCAGCCACAAACAAATCTTTGCCACATGAATGAGGGAGCAGCACCTAGGGAAGCCGGGCTGATCAGGAGTACTGCGGGCAAAAGAGGGCTTGAGGCCGTATTTAAAAAGACGCTTCTGCTTATTGAGGTTCTCAATCGTGAAATGCAGTCGTCGCAAGTGGGCATACTGAGCCACGGTGAAGTAGAACCTGCCAAGCATGCACAATATCTGGATCAGCCACGCTCTCTTTAGTGATTGCCGTGGTGGACACAATGGCAAGTCGGTCAAGTTGTTCCCCGTATGAATGTACCATGTACGATTGGTGGTCTGAAAAGGAGTGCCTTCACAGTCACATGCCGTCCGGCCGTAGATGTGTGCCTCCTCGCCGTCCACGACGACTCGGATGTCACGCAAGTTGCCAGAATCAAAACTTGCGTCGACCTGTCAAGGAAAAAGTGGGGCCAAGCATGCGGCGGAGGCGTTGAAAACGTGAGTCACATACACCATGCAAGATCCTCTCCTCTGCTCGCAAGCGCCCCATCGTCTACCGCTCAAGGTGCATCCAGCCGCCACCCATTGTTCCAACCGTCGGAGCGCCGGCGACCGCCATCGCGACTCTGATGTGTTTTTAAAAAAAAAAAAAAAAAGAAGAAAGACATCATGCTGACAATTCATTGAGATATGTGTGAACTCTCTCACACATATGCTGCAACCCCTTGGTGACTCGACTGGGAATGTAAAAGCGTGACCCATGTCACACATTCATCACCAAGCTGAACTAATGTCATGTGGTAGCTTGAGCTGGATCGGAGCAAGACGCAGGGCAAGTTTTTTATCTGACATTAACAGCGTGCGCTTGCTTGCATGATGAATGATGGCTTGCTACGCGTACACAGAGAGAAGAGAGAGAGAGAGAGAGAGAGAGAGAGAGAGAGAGAGAGAGAGAGAGAGAGAGAGAGAGAGAGAGAGAGAGAGAGAGAGAGAGAGCGAGAACAAAAATCTCTTTAGCGCATTATCTGAGAGAGAGAGAGAGAGAGAGAGAGAGAGAGGGAGAGATCGCAGCGCGCAGCGGGCGGGAAATGGTTGGACGGTCGTGCTCGCCGCCATTGCAACGCCTGATTGTCCTCGCATTCCGTCTTCAGCGTTGTCGTTGTCGTCGTCGTCGTCGTCGTCGTCGCTGAGGTCCGGGGGACTGTTCTAGCTGCCTATGACCTTTGTTTTTTTTTTGTTTCAATCAAGCACGATCTCGCCCCTCCTTTCGAGTGCGCCTTGATTGTGTGGTAAGTCAGGACGCCGACATGCACGTTCCCACCGAGTCGTTGTGCTTGAATCGAGCATGGTTGATCATCGAGTCGTTGCTGCTCGTTCCCTGATACCATCCCAGACGGGCCCACGTCTCTCCCTGCCTCCCTAGTGCTGTCCGACTCTTCACTTGGCCTCACACCGTACTTTTTTTAAGACGCAGTCCGCCAAAATGGGGATTTGTGCCAGCTCCCCGCGGACCGAGACCAACCAAACTGGGACTCAACTTCCCACGGCTGTACGTGATCTCTCACTTTAAAGTTTTACTGCTGACGCCCGGCACCCTTGGTTGCGCAGTGCAGTCTTACCCCTCATCCCCGCCGCTTGACCTTGGTCTTGTTAAACCACGATAGATTCTCGACGAGAGTGCTACATCCTCAGCCTCCACGTTCAATGCCAAGTAGGATTTGAGTTGTCGTTCCATCCAGCACCCCCCGAGGCTCTGTCCGCGTCTGTCCATTTACCACCTTCCCCATGGTCTCGCTTCCTGCAGGCGTGCTCTACCAGCCATCCCGCCTCCCGTGATCGAGGAGGTGGCATTGGCACCCGAGCCTACGCCGAACATGCGCATCTTGCTCGCCATGTACGAATATCAGGCGCGCACTGATGAAGACCTCACCTTTCATCAAGGTACACACACCGTCCTCCAGCGCTTTCACTTCCCGCCTTCCAAAGGATCATTGGCTTGATCAGTAAAACTTGACATGATCTTTTGCGGGCTTGGGTCTTTCCGTGAACCCCAGGCGAACGCTTGGAGCTTCTAGATGACTCGGACGCCAACTGGTGGAAGGCGCGCTCACTCACCACCAATCAAGTTGGCTTTATTCCCTGCAACTATGTTGCCGAGGAATCGGTACGTCCCTGCCCCTGCCCGCTCTCATGGGCCTGGCCTCCCCGGCTCCCGTTCCAGAAAAAAAATGTCCCCCACTCTCCACGCTCTGCTATGTCCAACCTGCTGATCCTCATTCGAAACATCTTTCATTCATGCTCCAGTCAATTGAGGCGGAGCCCTGGTATCATGGCAAGCTGGAGCGTGCTGAGGCCCAGCGTCTGCTCACCAGCCAACCCCATGGCTCCTTCTTAGTCCGCCTCTCGAGTGACGGCCAGTCGTACGCCCTCAGCATTCGCCTCATTGGAGCAGATATCGACTACAAGCACTATCGCGTCCGTAAAATGGAGAATGGCGGTGCGTTTTAGGCTCCCCTGTGTCACGTTGCGCTTGTCAGCACACCTTGATCTCCGTCGCATCGTGGCTTCCCCAACCTTACCTCGCCTCATCCTCTGCATCTTATATCCTCGTGGTCTTTTACTGGGGCGCAGACTTTTTCATCGCCTCACGCGTCATCAAGCCCTCAATCACGACTTTGATCAACCACTATCAGCAGCAAGCCGACGGCCTGTGCTGCCAGCTCTCGCATCCCTGTCCCAAGCTCAACGAGCCAACCCTCAACACACTGAGCCACAAGGACGAGTGGGAAATTCCACGCATCCAGATTCGTTTGGAGCGCAAACTGGGGGCTGGCCAGTTTGGTGAAGTGTGGAAGGGTCGATGGAACAACAGTACGGATGTGGCCGTCAAGACTCTCAAGCCTGGTGCCATGTCATCAGATGAGTTTCTGAGTGAGGCTGCAATCATGAAAAAGCTCCGACACACCAATCTCATCCAACTCTACGCCGTTTGCACCGACGGCGAGCCAATGTACATCATTTCCGAATTGGTACGCCTTTGTAGGCTCGCATCAACCTTTACTATCCATCATGTTCTGGTCTCTCCTAAAGCCAGAACCACCGCCCACCCCTCTTTTTTTTTTTTCCCTCTCTTTCTCAACCTTACTTTTTGCCACTTCCTGGTTGGTTGGGGTCGTAGATGCGCTATGGCTCCTTGCTCGACTACTTGCACGAGCATGGGCGTGGTCTGACCGTCCAGCAGTTGGTCGACATGACTGCACAGATTGCCTCGGGGATGGCCTATCTGGAAGGCCAGAATTTTGTTCATCGTGGTACGTGCTCCCAACAACTCATCTTGCTTACACTCGCCCGAATGTGCTTGGGCTCGTTTCGTTGCATAACACCACGGCGGCCTCGGACTTGCGATCCTCACTGTCCTTTGACGTTCTCTCGGGGCTTGTATGACTGATGGATGATTGGCACGGACCTGGTTGGCAGATTTGGCAGGTTTGTGCTTTTGGCAAAGCCAAGTCCCTGCTTTTTGCGCATACATGCTCGCCGTGTTTTTTTTTTTTTTTTTTTTTTTTTTGTCTTGCTATGCTGGACCTCACCTTGTCTGCATTGTTTTCTGTACTGTGCCACCTAGCGCGTAATGTCCTGGTTGGCGACAACAATGTCTGTAAAGTTGGCGACTTTGGCATGTCCCGTGGTCTAGAAAATGACGACATCTACGAAGCGCATCAGGGTGCCAAATTTCCCATCAAATGGACAGGTAAGCTTTTCAGCATTTGCATGGGCGAACGCCTCAACGCTCGCGGGCTGGCTTTAGTCATTTGGCTTTGCAACTGCTTGTCTCGCTTGTAGCTCCCGAAGCCGCCAATTATAATCGCTTTAGTACGAAGAGTGACGTGTACGTTTCTAGCCCATCGCTGCGCATTCCCTCGAGCTGTCTCGCGTTATTGGTCCTCACTTTGATTCTATTCCTTCTGATGCAGCTGGGCGTTTGGCATCTTGATGATGGAAATCATCACCCTCGGTCGGGTCCCGTATCCCGGCATGAGCAATGCCGAGGTGCTTCGTCGAGTTGATGTCCCCGAAAAGTATCGCATGCCCAAGCCCCAAAATTGCCCCGACGAGTACCATGCCATCATGTTTGCTTGCTGGCAACATGTACGTACACCTTTATATTCTCTGTTGTGATTCATCTCGAGCCTCAGTGGCAAAGACATCTTCTGCCTGTTGGCCACTTTGCTCGTCCTTCCCGTATGGCATGGCACATTTGCTGCTCACCTTGTGTCACGGTGCACCCGTGGCGTTGCACACAGGAGGCCGATGATCGGCCATTGTTTGAATCGCTAAAAGTTCAACTGGAAGACTTTGCTTACAACACGGATGCCTACGCCTAACTGCCCGCTGCTGCCGTTGAAATTTGCTGGCACGAGCTTGTCTGATGTGTTCTTAGCAGATTCGGCAATGCCCAGATTTCAAAGTTCCAATGTTTGATTCGACCTGGGCTGCCTGCTTGAGTTTTTTTTTCTCTCTTGTTGCATGTGCGAGGGGAGCGGAATCCGACGACCTCGCCGACAAGAGCGGGTGTTTATGTAGAGCCTGACCTATATTGCCATGGGTATGACATTGAATTGAATCGTCTTCAAACCAATGTGCTTCAAACGTCCAAATGAGTCAACCGTTTATCATTGTGCTAGTTCTGGCCGAGCCGTCCCGATTCACGTGAGTCCCGTCACAGATCACTCGTCCAGCCACTGGAGGAGACGTGGCGCGTAATACGTGATGATGATGTCGGCCCCCGCGCGGCGGAAGGCCGTCATGGACTCGAGCACCCCCTCACTGCATCAAAACGGGATAGATGCATGGTTAGTTGAGAATACAAATTGGCACATGGGCGTGAGTTGGTCCTTGTATTTTGAGGTTGATAGAATTGATAGACGTGTGTACGTACCGCAGGTCAACGGCGCCCTGAGCAGCACCATGCCAAAGCATGGCGTATTCGCCAGAAACTTGATACACCGCCAGCGGATGGTATGGGTGCTGCAGGAAGCCATGCAGATACAGAGGGTCATAAGCAGAAAAAGAGCAGACGTTTGGTGCTTAGGGAAGGATAACCTACCAGACGCTTGGTGTCTCGCAGTACGTCCAGGTAAGCGATACCAGGCTTGACCATGAGCATGTCAGCACCCTCGCGGACGCTAATCTCCTGCAAATGTTCGCGGTAAGACAGCTGGGATGAGTGCTGTCAGCCTGGAGAGGAACTTGCTATTCTCCTTGCTCACACTGCACATTCAAGCTCACGTTGGCACGGGCGGCAAGACCGCTGCTGCCAGGGGGCAACTGATAGTTGTGACGGCCCTTGGGGGTTACGAGACGCCGGGCAACCTTGGTAGCGGGCTCGGCTTGATCTGCAGGGGCCGTCTTGGGCGCTGACTTTGCGGCATCGCTGTATGTTTCATGAGTGGACCAAGCCCGTGAGTGCTTGCGGGAGCTACTTCAGGGGGATGTTGGGAGCGAGGCACAAACAGGAGCAATTCCTGACCGGAAAGGGCCGTAGAAGCACGAGCAGAACTTGGCGCTGTAGCTCATGATGGCCACACGGTTGCGCAGGCCTTTGGCTTTAAGACCGGCATCGATGGCTTGAATACGGCCGTCCATCATGTCTGAGGGCGCAACAATGTCGCACCCTGCCTCTGCATAGGCCACGGCAATTTCCGCAATCCGCTTGGCACTGGCGACGGGGTCAAAGCGCTGCTGGCTCTCATTCTCTGGCTGTGTGTCCATGAAGATGCCACAATGGCCATGGTCCGTGTAGGGACACAAACACACATCGCAGGCCACTGTCAGTTGAGGGAAGGCAGCTTTGAGGAGGGGCAGCACCTTGACCACCGGATTGTCGCTGTCATCAGCCGTGGCCCCTCGCACGTCCTGAGTGATTGAGATGACGACCAGCCATCCCAAGCAACAGGGCACAAGTTGAGAAAGAGCGTATCAAGATGGGCCAGATGTGGGGGTATTTTGCAGACAGAGCATGGGCAGACCTTGCGGTCAACGACGCCAAAGAGAAGTACAGAAGCTAGTCCCTTCTGAACCAAAGGCTCGAGCGCCTTAACCACAGCATTGTAGCCGTAGCGGTCTGGGGCATTGACGGTACAAGCAAGCGGTGTTGAGTCCGAAAGCAACCGAATTCGGGAAGCAAGGGCAACAAGTGTGGGAATTCAAGCTGCCAGGCAATGCGGTTCGTACTTTGCTCGGGCAAACTGCCAATCGCTTCGACGTGATCAGAATTCTCATGGTCACTACATCGAGCACATCATTATTGAGACGCCACTGTCAAAAACATGGCCGGCAGCGGCGCATGAGCTTCAAGGTGTGGTCGTACAAACCTCACAAAGACGGGATACATCAAATGCTCCTTGGCCAGCTGCGCACTCGTTGCATGCCACGCGCGCAGCGTCGGGTTGTGGTAACCACCCTGCAGTGGGAACTCGACCCGCGGCTCTGGCACTTCCGCTGCCATGTTCAGAAAGACAGGAAGAAAGAAAAAAAAATGGAATGTCAGCAAGAAGTTTTTTTTTCTTTTTTTTTCTTTTTAAGAGGTGAATTGAAGCGACTTGGCTTGTGGACAAGGGACCCCCGCTTGGCAGGGAGAGACAAACACACAAAGACTCTGACTCCAACCACAACAAATGACAAAAATTTAATAAAGCACGGACTCTTCCCAAAACAGGAGCACACCCAACCGGCTGGCAACCGCAAACCAGGAAGAAAACTCAAAACATCCAAGGCATGTCCAACCACCTCGTCAATCACCCGAGGTTTGGTATATTGCTAGCCGTGGGTTCCCTTGCCGACAGAGCCAGCACTCCCTCGGCCCTTGATGCGCGGCGTGGGTGACGATCCCGAGGATCGGCGTCGTGATGATGAAGAACGCCGCCGAGGGCTAGGCTTTCGCTGATGAGCCAAGCCCCCACTCTTCTTCTTCCGACGCTTTTCAGCCGTCTTGGGAGGCGGCATCATCTCGTTCTCAGCATCCACTTGCTGAGCTTCATTGAAGTTGGCCACCGCTGTGCAAGCGGCCGCAAAGGTTGATCCAACAAAAGGACAAGGGCCCAACATGAGAATCACCCAAAACAAAAGCCAAAGGTGCAAGACACTCATGAGACCCTGCGCTCAAAGGCAGACGCGAGCCAGCGGCACATACCATTCATAAGGCCCTCTTTTCCAGCAAGTAGTGAGCCCCTGGGCAAGGCGCCCGTGTCGGAAAGGCCCTTGAGAACGAGCACAGTCTCCGACTCCTCCCGCAGCGTGGAAAACATGCGTGCCATTTTACCAATGGCCCGAATCTTTTGTCGGACCGCCTCTCGGCGACGCTCTTTCTCGGCTTCCTTTTGTTCTTCCGGAGTCAACTCGCGCTCTGGCACGGGCTCGGCTTGCAGAGCTGCCGTCAAGATGTGGAAGAGCATGTCCGTCGTTTTCTCAGCCACAAAAGGCAGGGACCAAGTGAAAACGTCCATAAAATTGGGCAGCCAGTAGGGATGAGGCGACGAGTTGAACTGGCGGATGTTCATCACATTGCTGTCATACTTCATGATGGCCGCTGCAAGAGAACAGCCGAGCCCAAGGTGAATTTGAGCAAGTTTGACCCGAGCAGTTGTCTTGGAAAAAAAGCCAGGCTGGGTCGGAGGAAGCATGTGCCACGATTTCAACCACGTACCCTTGTTGTTGTACATGTCCAAGTAGTTTGGGGCTGAAAAGAGCGTGATGAGGGAGGGGAACCCCGTATCGGCGTTTTTCTCATACATGCGATAACCGGCATCCTAGAGCCAAGAAGGTGGGCGAGCATGCGCGTTACTTTGCGGGCTTGCAACTTGCAGCAAGCACTGGCCGAGCAAAGGACACGTGAGCAGCTCAACGATACGCTGTAAGGTTAACTTTCGCACCTGGGCCTCGTGCGCTCGGATGATGGAGAGGAGGTTGTTTCGCCGCAAAAAAGAACACGAGGCCTCGTGTCTGAGGCATGATAAGACGTGCATGACGTCAGGTTTGGAGTGAAGGAAGAAGCCAGGCGCGTGACAAGGGCGAGCAAAAGAGCATGGGGAGACTAGGCGGCTGGTACTGGACATACGTAAAGTAATAAGAGCAACCACGCGCTGCATTGTATTGAAATTGCTGAGAGGTGGAATTTTGACCATAGTCTTTGGCAGGATCAGCCCACAGCAAGTCACACCTGACATTCATTCGCCATAAACGACTTGTGAGATGGCATCAGGCGTTTGCAGAAGGATCATCGTGTGCGGTAACGCACATGGGACCGCTCGGCGGGGGTTCTTGGAAACGATCAATGGCCTTGATGTCATCCAATGTTTGAACTTCTGGCGACAGCCCTCCTACTCCAACGTCAATCAACATGGTGCATCAGCGGCAGATTGGTATATGGGGGGTGGGCACCAATCAAAACTGCTGGAGCGGAAAACTGGCGTCAAGCACCCCCAACTTCAAATGAGACGGGGAAGTTGTGGGGCGGGGCTGCTGAATGCGGTCATACCATGCACGCAGAGAAACTGGCCATTGAGCAGCGCGGCCAGTGGGAGGGCATCAAAGCTCTCCATGCATGCATCATACACGTCTTCTGAATACTTGACTTGGCCTGATGACGCAGAGAAAAAGTGAGTAAGACACGGGACTGGCGTCAAGAGCTGTGACGAGGACATGCTTGCAGTGGCACGTACACTCCGTAAGAAATGTAAAGTACTCTGTCAAGTGACGGCATTCGTGGTTTCCACGCAAAAGGTAGATGGACTTGGGGTAGATAATCTTGAGGGCCCATAGGTACAAAACGCACTGTACCAGGGCATCGGCGGGCAGGATGGAGGGCGATGAGTCTCACGGCCAGTGTTGTGGCGGGTGGCGACGTACATTTGTGCCATGAGGCCGACACAAACCTCAATGCTAAAGTAACCACGATCCACGTAGTCGCCCAAAAACAAGTAGCGCGTGCTCTTGGGATCACCGCCCACCTCAAACAGTTTCATCAGGTCGTAAAACTGTCCGTGCACGTCTCCACAGACTAGTTTTGCCAGCCAGCATACAGCATGAGACAGATGCACACGGAGACTTTGAGAAAAAAAAAAGCTGCGATTTAGATTGGATAGGGAACACGTTCCCAAGCTTGAGCTTGGCGCGTGCGAATGAGAATTGAGAGGGGGCGCCTACCAGTCATCGGTGCCTCGATCTCGAGTAAGGTTGACTCGTCTTGGAAAATGTTTGTACATAGGGTAAAAAGCTTGAGAGCAGCCTGCTCCGAGACAACGCCTGTTGGAAAACGACAAAGGGGAATCAATAATTTGAGCGGG
This sequence comes from Monosiga brevicollis MX1, assembly GCF_000002865.3. Classification (NCBI taxonomy): domain Eukaryota; class Choanoflagellata; order Craspedida; family Salpingoecidae; genus Monosiga; species Monosiga brevicollis. The sequence continues at coordinate 582,916 of NW_001865052.1, forward strand.
GTCGAGGCGAGACCAAGTCAAGTGTTGCTCGATCAGGCAGCAAACCTTCAGCAAGCAGGTGTTGCTGTAAGACGTCAAGATTGGGTTTGTCATCTGTGAAAATCTAAGCACAGGCGGAGCGTTTGGGTGTGTCAAGCAAGAGCATGACCAAGCCACGCGAGGGTGTCCAAGATTACAACCAGCAATATAATATATTAATAGAACAAACCTCTTGGACACCAAGGACCTCAACGGCCGGATGCTCAACGCCTGCAGCGATTGAAAAGACCAGGGCATTGAGTTGCCGACGCAGAGCGGGGCTAGAAACAATCCAATGCAATCACATGGACGAACCGGGGACGCGCGGAAAGCTGCGGGGCGGTCGGGCGGTTGTTTTCACGGTCATGTGAACAGAAGAGTCTGAATCATGACGGCTTTTGCTCTTCTCTTCCGAGGCAGAGTCAACGGCGGTCGCCATGTTGGCTCGGCTACAGAGAAGCGGACGCACCACAAGGCGCAGGCGGCAGGCGGGCAGCTCTGCACAATCAGACAGAGTCACGTCAAGTGGATGCGCTCGCAGCCCAAACGACGGATCAAGGCGAGAAGAGAGACGTGACACCCTGCTCGGCGTGACCCCTTGCTGAGGTCGAAACCCCCCCAAGCCAAACCAAGCGAGGCGCGTCGCTTGTTGCTAGGCTGCGCCGGCTGACACACTTGTTGCGGTGCGGAAACTTGGTTGTATCAGGGTCATGTCCCAGCCAATGCCCTCCCCACCTCACAGCAATGTCAGCAACACCAGAACCAGCACCAGCACCGTCGCCAACACCGGTCCGAGCACGGGGGCAGTCAGGTTGACGACACACACGCACACACACACACACACGAAAACGAAATTCAAAAGAGGGAGAGAGAGAGAGAGAGAGAGAGAGAGAGAGAGAGAGAGAGAGAGAGAGAGAGAGAGAGAGAGAGAGAGAGAGAGAGAGAGAGAGAGAGAGAGAGAGAGAGAAACGCTTCTTTTTTCTTTGGGATGATGAGGTGAAGCAAAATTGAGCTTGATATCGGTCCTGTTGCCCAAGGGGGTGTGGGGGTGTGGGGGGACGGAAGTGAGTTGGTTGTCAAACAGGATGTGAAGATCAGGGCAGGGGGCAGGGGGAGAGGTGCTCCCTCCTCTCAAAGCCCCCTCTGATCGGCAATGCACATGAGCTCGTTGGTAGCGCTGCCATTGCTCACACAGGATGCGTTGTCAAGCGCAGCTCACCGTGTGTGTGTGTGTGTGTGTGTGTGTGTGTGTGTGTGTGTGTGTGTGTGTGTGTGTGTGTGTGTGTGTGTGTGTGTGTGTGTGTGTGTGTGTGTGTGTGTGTGTGTGTGTGTGTGTGTGTGTGTGTGATTTTCCCAAAAAAAAAAAAAAAAAAAACGAAAAAAAAAAATCAATTTGAACGAGCACGACCTGATGGACCCCTCGCTCCCTACTAAGCGGGCCAGCACTTCTCAACAACCGATTGGACGGCCTCGGTCGTGAGATCCACGAAATCAGCAAGGCTGGCCAGCTCCAAGAGGCCATCGCTACTCAGGCGATAGATACGCGTCAGTTGTAATTGGGATAAAAATTCCTGACTGTGGGACACGACGACGACCGTGCCGGCATAAGAGTTGAGAGTGGCGGTAACCTCGGCCACGGCTTCCGTGTCCAGATGATTGGTGGGCTCATCCAGCACGAGGAGATTGACGGCCCGCGCCGCAAAGCCAGCTAGTAGCGCGCGGGCGCGCGCCCCGGGGTTGAGCTCCCCGATCAAGCTGTCCACTTGTCGCACCGTGAGGCCATACTGCATCAGGCGAGCGCCAGCGTCAAAGGCGGACAGACCGGTTAAATCTGCCATGTACTGACGCGGTGTTTGGGAGGGAGGCAGGGTTTCGTGCTCTTGTGTCAGATTGCCTAGGCGAAGGGCACGACCCAGGCGCACATCGCCACTCAATGGTGCTTGCATACCCACGAGGGCGCGCAACAGTGTGCTTTTGCCCACTCCATTGAAGCCCACGATGGCGATACGCTCGCCATAGTCAATACGCAATGAAATGGGTGGGATGGGTAGCGGCAGAGCGGAATCATAGCCCAGCGTCACGTGGTCGAGGACAATGGCCGAGTCGTTGTCAGGGGCCAGCGCGTCCAAAACGATGCGCAGGGGTCGGCGGCGCTGGACGCGCTCCACCATTGGCTCACGCTCTATGCGAGCCTGCATGGCGCTGGCCTTGCGACCAGAACGGCCGGCCCGATCTCTCTTGAGATCACGCTGCAGTTTGTCGTTATCCTTGCTCACCATGTGAGAGCCGGCCGTCGAAGCTGAGCGGAGATTGTTGGCCACGGCCGTCAACTTTTTGAGTCGTTCTTGCTGTTCCTCGTAGGCCACTTCCTGTTGCTGCAGCGCCAACTCGCGGGCGGCAAGAAACTTGGAGCATGTGGTGTGTGCCACCGTTAAAGTTTGGGTGGCCGGGTCAATGGCCCAGACCTGATTGGCCACGGCATCCAGAAAAGCGGTATCATGAGACACCATCAGAACAGCCTTGCCACTGGCCTGAATGGCGGCCTGCAACCACATGACGCTGGGCAGATCCAAGTGATTGGTCGGCTCATCCAGAAGCAGGAGACGAACGCCTGGCCGAAGAAGCGCAAGGCCAAGATAGGCACGCACGGCTGAGCCAGGAGATAGCTCCTGGATGGGGGTCGAGTCGTAGCCGGCCGTGCGCCACTCGAGCACGTGATCGGCGGCCACAGCCAGCTGACGCCAGGCTTCGGCGTGTTCGACTGCGACCTCGCCGCCGACGGCCGCCGCCATGTCCAAGGCCTCGGGCACGGTCATCTCACGAAGCTCGGCTTCGGTGCCAGCGGCCGATCCAAGAAGATGGGTCCAGTGCAAATCATCTTGCTCCACGAGCAACACACCAATGTTCTCGTCAAAGGCCTCCTCGTCTGTGTCCGCATTGGCGGCCTCGTCCTTGGCAGAAGCACGCGACGCTGGCGCCAAGCTGCCGCGTAGCCCACTCGTGCCAATCAGGAAATAGTCATGGCGTTTGGTCAAGGCCACCTCCGGGTCAGCGGTGTGTGCTCCGCGCGTGGCCTCGCGTGGTGAGGCAGACGCAGGCGACTGGTGCCCGAACGTTGGCGGGGAGCCACTGGGTTGAGCCAAGGCCCGCAAAAGCGTGGACTTGCCACAGCCGTTGGGCCCAATCAACGCGATGCGTTGACCGTCCACAATGTGAGCATTGGCATTTTCAATCAGTTGCGTCGACCCGACGGACAGGCCAAACTGGTGCAGCTCGAGCAACATGAGGGTCGAGGCGCGCGTTGCTGTTCACTGTTCACGGGCGGCTCGAATCCAACCGCCAAAAGAGGGCTTGCTAGCCAGCGCGAGCGAAAAAAAAAATACCACTGCCCGCACGTTCGAATCAGCCAGACGAACGAACCCCTCATCCCCATTGCCCAATCCACCGACGCCCTGAGCGTAGCCGCGTGTAGCTTGTGCAGAGGAGAGAAGACCAGCAGCACACCACGAGTCCCGTCGAGCTGTGCCGATGATGTCGTAACCCGACCAGGAAATTATGCAATCTCGTCTTTGTTGTTGTTAGTTTATGCAGATAATTTTACAGTTCATGCAGATAGTCTACTTTAGTACTCTAAATAGCTACTATTTTTTGAATAGTTTTCGTAGAGGATGTTATACCTTTTTACTAAAGTACAAGTACAATATACGCGTATTTATAATTTAATTTCTTTTCATTAACACAAGAAACATCTACAACATCTATCGGTATTTACTGTTACAGTTACTAGTCTTATAAACATAATCAGCAAAAACCTTGATATCGTCTTCAATAATCTGTATATACGCTTCATCAAGTAAGCAAACTACAACATCTTCCCAAGGTCATCTTTCTTTCTTACCAATGCATGCAACAACGACGGCGCATCTTCTTCTTCTGCTGCTGCTGCTGCTGCTGCTGCTGCATGCCCATTCGCTTTGACCCGCCGCTGTCTACCGTGCTCGCTGCTGCTCTGGGTGCTGGATTGACACGGACAATATAGGATTCATCCTTCTGGACGTTTGACCTGTTGTGTCAAGGGGGGCCTGTGACGACACGGGAGCTGCGCGCATCAGGTCTGGAGCCGTTCATCGCTCTCCCACATGCCCCCGCCCCGCGGGATATATTCGGTGCATCGTGCATCGCATGCAAGCTACACTCCCACCTCATGAGTCATCCTGCGGGCATGATTGCAGCTTGATCCGTCGCCTAACTCTTTTTCTCTTCTTCTTCTACTTTTTTTTTTTTTGCCGCTCCGTGAACGCCCTACACAGACGTCAAGAGGTCACGCCGGGTTGTTGTTTTGCGCGTCGTACCCTTGCACGTACCCCTGCAGGTGCACCCCCACACTCCAACTGCCACCTGTAACACCCTGATTGGCGAGGGGTCTTGTTCGGTGCCAGCTGGCCATTCCGGCGCCCTCCCTGTGCTCCTGGCCTCAAACTCTTCAACCATGCGACACACACGCGAGCTTCATTTCGCGAGGCACCCGTTGAATTATTTGGCGCTATAAAGCCTTCTTGTCCGCCCATCTGCCTGCCCAAACCGTCCCAGCACCGTCATGTTTTGGCCGGTGCACAGTACATTGGCGCTCGCCCTACTAGGCGTTTTGCTTCTCCTAGTGCCGCAGCCCGCCGTCTCTGATACCTCAGAGTATCACCAAGTCGTAAGCGACAGCGATGGCGTCCGCATTCCGCTAGAGGTGTACAAGGACTACGCGCGCGACTTTCGCGTCCACCCCAATAGCTCCTATGCCAAAGCCTGCATGTTTGATGTTGGACCCGACCATTATGACCTTCGAGTCCTTGGGGGAAACTATGAAGCTAAAGTTCACCTCAAGGATGGCACCAGCACCCAGTTTCGCCTCAGGTCTTGTCCCGGCCCTCGTGTGCAATTTGCCCTTGCTCCTCTGTCAGCAAAGATGCATGCCACTCATCCCTTGCCCACCCGATGCCTGCAGCCTATGCATCGAGCCGCGCCGCTGTAACGGTGCTGATAATGCTGCCGTCTGTCAACATACGCGCTACGTGCAAGACGGCGTGGCCCTCGCCTTCATCGAGAACACGGCTGGCCTTTTGCCCATGGTTTCCAACATGACCATGCAAGTTGCCCCGACCACCGACAGCAACTATCCCAGCTCTTTCGATGGCCACGACCCCTCTCTCACCTTTGGATACCCCATTGATAATTTTCTGGATTACCACACGCACGACGGCCTGAAATTTGTCTACGCCCAGGTGCCACCCGCTCGTGCTGCCCTTCACCCGCACACAGCTGTACCAGCTGTACAACTCTTTCTGCCACCACCATGCTTGCATCTCGGTGTTACTAGCCACCTCACTTTACTTTTGCTTGATCTGTGCTTCGCCCTGGTCAATCCGATCCGCAGGGAGCCTACGCATCCATTCTGTCCGAAGTACAAGAGGCCACCCAACTCGTGGAGTTTCTCGTTGGGGCCGCCCCTGCCACCGAGCTGAGCGACGCCATCCTGAATGCCACAAAGGAAATTGAAGAACACATCAAGCAATCGTCTGCAATAACGGTGCGCTCCCAGTTGTTGTCATCTGATCCACAAAGTTCATCTCACCTTTTTTTTTTTTTGTCCTTTTCGGCTGTCATGGCCCTGTGCCATGTCACCCTCTGCCTGGAGTAGATTGTCGATGTGCGTTGCGCTCCTGATGTGGATGGCGATGAGCCAATTATTCAATTCCTCGGCGAAGTCGATTTCAAAGATGGTGCGGACCGGGCTCATCCGGCGACCCAAGCGCCCCCTTGCAGGCTCAACTTCATTCGCCACTGCTTTTCCTGGCCATGTAGGCACCTGGGACGGCCTGCCACCTAGTAACCTCACACCCCCTGCTTTTACCCACGCCTTTGGCGTCATGCTCATGCACAAGTGTGCTTGCGCCAACAGCTCGTGCGCCCCACCGACCCTTGAAAAGTGCGTTTCTGCATAAATTTTTCCCCACCTGCCATATAGTCCCAGGACCATGCCCAGCAAACCCTCATGTGCAAGCTGCTTGATTGATTGTGGTTTGCCAGGGAGCCACGGGAATGTGTCGACTTTTGGGAGCAGTACCTTCAGCGCAACATCCCAGCCGTCGTTATTTTCATCCTCATTGCTCTTTTTGAGCGTCGCCGATCCGGACCGGGCCAAGATGTTTGTGGTTAGTCGCAACGCCTTTTTCCACATGCACAGACCCACCAGCAGCTCACCCTGGCAAACTTCTTCCTAGCTGGACGACCAAACTTACCAATTCCCATCAACTTTCTTGCCGATCGTCGAAGGTCTGTAATTAACCGACCAACCCTTCAAATGCGTGATGCGTGATGCGTGATGCGTGATGCGTGATGCGTGTCTCATCCAAAAACGGCCCCTTCGTGCCCCGGCTCATGGCTGCGTGGCTTCCCTTAGTCGTTATGTTTACGGCTGCATCTTCGGGGGATTTTCCTCAATTGCTTTTCATGACGTCGGTGCGTGCCTACTTCAGGCCCGTTCCTGTCGTTTTCTGCCCGGCGTTTTTTGTCGACCCGACCTCGCGCTTTCCATTGTGTCCGGGCTGCACCACTCACACCAGAAATTTTGATCCACCCCCCTACACAGCTCGTTTAATGATGGTCACCCAGCGTACAGAGGCGTGGGGCCATGATAGTATGCTTGAATCAATGGGCTTGATGGTACGGATTCGTCTTTCTTTGATTTGCACCCAAGCTCCCCCACACGACAATAAATACGTTCAAAAACTTACACGCCACTATCGTTCAGTTTCTTCTCGGTACGCTGTTTTATCCTGTCGCTATCTGCCACAAGTGAGTCGCCCTTTGCCCCGATATGACTGCATCGCACACGAACGTTAGCATTCCTCAAGCTGACCCTTACCCGGCCACTTTCTCCGTGTCACCGTGTCGCTCGGTGTTTAGTTCCGAGAATCACCTCTTGGGCAGTGCATTGGGCAGCATCTACTGCATCCTCTGCACGTGGGTCTACTTGAGCACGGTTGATTGTTCTTTCAAAGTAAGCCTGCCGGTCAACCCAGCCACCACTCAACAGTTACTTCCCTATTTTCTTCCACGTGCTGATGCTTCTTTGCACCCACTTGTCAGACGGGACGAGCCTACCCAGATGGTGCCATCATGATGCCCACCTTGGTTTGTTTGGTTTTGCTGCTGGGCTACTTTTTGGGTCTGTTCTACGTCAAGGTCAAACAGGTTCGTTCAAGCTCAAATCAACGGTTTTGCTGACATGAGACGAGCACCCCTCGTCGACCGCTCACATTTTATTTTTTATTTTTATTTTTTTTGCCAACCCACCGCTGACACCAAACCAGCTCGTTTCGACCATCAGTCGCGGCTTGCGTGCGCGCCGTCGACGCCGCCTGCTAACAGATGCCAAGTGGCGGGGATGGCGTTCGGAGCTCTGGAAGGCTTGTCGCCGCGAGCGCGACCCCCTGGAGTTTGTCTTCTACGAGACGCGAGTGCGGGAGCTAACACACAGTGCTCGACGACAGGAGCGCGATCGCCTCAAGTCGAATCGCCCCGCACGGTCGGCCTGGTCGTGGTGGTTCATTACTAAGGACGGATTGCGGTTCATTGTGCACAAAATCTACGAACCCGTGACCTACTTTCGGTACAGTCCGCGCATCGTGTCGATGGCGATGGTTGCCACCTTTTTGCTCTTTGAGGTAACCGTACACTGGAGCACCGGTACGTTGACCGATGAACTTGAACACACATTCCGCACCAAGCCACCCGCACAATTCCGGTCTTGCACCGCCTCACGCCCCTCGAATCCTGACGGCAGAGGTTAAAAAGTTTGCTGCGTTTGTCCACACGGTTGTGGACGGTTTGCACTGCGAGCCCTTGGGCGCAGGCATGTCTGCAGTTGACATCTTTTCGCCCATCACCCCGACGAGTCTCAAGCCCATGCTCCAGGTACGCTGAGGCCGTGTTTAACACGTGACACAAATTTGAAATTGAATATGCCAACAGAGCCACGATGCTATCGCGCCACCGACGCCGCCTTTCAACAATCTGGGGTGTTTGCTCCGAGCAGGATCTCACCACGTTGTTTTGTTGTGCTGCATCGTGGTTTGCAGCTCATCCCGGGTTTCGAGGTGGCTGTGGAGGTTTACATTCCCTGCAAAACCAACTTTATCATCGAGAATGCCGTCTACTGGTCATTTCTCACGGCTGGACTTGTGTCCTGCGTGGTCCACTGGATGTTTCTTCTCCACATGATGATGTGCTACCGCAAGCACTTGCGGTACGCCTCGACACGTGCTGATGCAGTCGCAGCTTTGCTTTGCGATTTTGGTTTCTCACTTACGTCTACGCTTCGCAACTGACGACCATTTTTGACTTTTTGCGCCCGGCTACGAGTGTAGACGACTGTGCCGTGGTGATCGTAGCTTCTTGCCCGCACGAAGTCGCAACCGCGCCTTTGCCATTGTCGATGCTCTTCGCTACGCTGGCTACCAGATTGCTTACCTTCTTTCTGGATGGTTCATCTTGACCATTGTTATCTGCCTCGTGTTTCTCTTCATTGCCTTTGCGGTACGCTGCAGTTATGCGTGCTGCCCAAGTCTCCGTTCTCTACACGTCCTCTGCACCCCAACGGGCTCAGCATGGCTTGCTTATTCGCCTCAACAACCTGAACTTTTGTGTGCAGATTGTATTGCCTATCTTGGACATTTACGATGATTGGTTTTTCAAGCCGATTCTTTACGCTCAAATCTGGGTCATTCTGATCCCATTGACGTTTTATATTCTGCAGGTTTTGTCCGTGTACATCTTTTTCCAGGTTAGTGACCAATGTCCAGCTGGCCTGTATAACGCCTAAAATTGCCCCATGCCACCAAGGCTTTGAGATTTGTTTGCCTTGCCGCCCTACTCACTGTGGCCCCGCTGTGTCCTCCAGTCTGGGCAGTCCTTTGTCATTGTCAATCAACGCATCTTCCACAATGTCGACTTTTTTGTGTACGTCGGAAACCGACGCGGGACAGACGGTGGTCCCTTTGCAAATTAACGCAACGGCACGCTCTCATGTCCAATCGTGATGGCTGTCTCGACCCCCGCTTGTAGATTTTTCATCAACATTTTTGTCGGTCTATACTCGTTTATCATTCGCATCATTCTCAACGTACTCTTTGGCTTGCTGTGGATCAGTCGTCTCGACAAGAATATGATGACGCGCGGTTACGAGTGCGTTGCATCGCTTGAAATTTGCTAGCATGCTGTCTGCCCACTTGTTGCCGGCCACGCGGCTATCCTCACACCCTGATGTGTGTCAACTCTGAAGGTTCATTGACCCCGGCTATCGCACCTATCTCGGCTTTCTCGAGCTGGATTACCATTATTGCAACCCGGTCATGGTAACTTTTGCTTCCATGCTGTCCAATATTCAAGCAGACAACAAGAAGAGTCAAAAGCTTTTCTACCTTGACGTATGTTTGGGTTTATCCTTGGCACTTGTATCCGGCGAGAGCGCACTTTCTTGGCTGAGCCTCAACGTGACCGTGATGCATGCTAGTTTTTGGACCACGAGCGTTCTCTGCGCCCCGGCGACGAGAACTCGGATAGCGTGGCGCTCTTGGCCGTCTCTTCGCATGATCGGTTTCGCGACGGTGTGTTACATGCCAAAGTTTGGGTGCGGGGTAACCGCCTTTCGCTGGCTCACAACTGTGTGCCCACGCTCACAGCACGATCCGAGGAAGAGGAATGGGAGCCGCCGCAGTCAGCACAATCAGCCCTCTCCTTCACACATTTGCTCAATGATGATGCGGTCAAGGCGGAGGCAGAATATCGCTGGGGGCTCATGCGAGCCAAGCAGCGGCGCAGAAACTTGGTGCGCAATCGCTGGGCCCTCTTTTACACGTTGGTGAACAATCCACAGCTGCGTGACTGCCGAAAAATGAGCAGTCGGCGCCGGCGCAAAGCCTCCCTGCGGACTCGCTCCAGCGAGGTTTGGCACGTCCAGCAGCTCCATCAGCAACTCCAAGAGGAGGAAGCGCAAGCCAGTCGAGCTGGTCACCGTTGTTTGCACTGCGGGCACGCCTGCCGGGCGCCTCTGGAACTGGACAGCAGCGTCGGCGAATCACACACAGAGGGCAATGTCAGTGTGATCAATGCCAGGCCCGTCTCTGTGGAGCAAGGTGTGCCTGTGGAGTTGGTCAATGGCCCGCCTCTTTCGGCCATGTCTGGCGTCTTTATTGACCGCTGGGCGGACCTGCACGGTGGGCCAGAGTATCAAGACATGGAACCTGCAGAAACGGCCATGGATGCGTTACAACCTACGCTCATTAATACGGGTCGAACGTCGCGCTTGAAGCTGCGACTGGGTTCAGCTTCCTCCACACCAGGCACACGCAGCCCCACGTCCCCCATGTGGGGGGGCGGCGATGCAGAGGCTCAAGGTGAACAAAATTTGGCTCCAACCCTCGATGGCGCAGGCGTGACGAGAGCGCTTATGGCTCCGGATGCTGTGCAACTCTCTCAAATGCCCCTCATGGGCATGGATCAGGTGCATCTCAACAACTCGGCATTGGCTGCGCGGCGTCGGCGCACGGTTGGGCCCCATGAAGGTGAAGCAGCCGCGGCAGCCCTGGATAGTACGCCTCATGCACGTCGATTGCCTGGATCTGGGACCTTGACTCTCAGCAATGGCGTGGTGGCAAGGTCGGCACAACGAGGCCGCTCTGCCACCGCACAGGATGAAAGCAGCGAAGTTGGGATGCGCCGCAGCCCGCTGCGTAGCCCAGAGCGGCCGGCTTTGGCCACCAACATCAAATTTGTGCCTGGGCATTATCGATTGCCGAGTTTTGAACCCGATTGGTCTGCATTTCCTCCACCGCGTGAAGCTCATGGTGATGATGATGCCGATGATCATGGCGATGAGTGATCTGCGCTTGATGCGTCGCGCGTGCTTGGCTGCATGTTGGCGTTTATCTGATCAACTAGTTTAATCTTGGCGTTTTCGTGTGTTGGTTTGTTTGAGTTTGATAATGTTTGTGCTTATAGAAGCTTGACGTTAGTCATGCGTTGTGCCCTGACTAGATGCCGATGACAAGAGCCGTGCTCTTTGCTTGTTGTTTCTTTTTTTAAGTTGAGGACTAGCGAAAAAAAAAAAAAAAATAGGTCATCTTCCAGTAAGGGTTTTTTCAAGTCATCGATTGCGATGCCGCTGGTAACAACGCTCTCACGTCGAGTCGAGCCAACAACCAAGGCGGGCATTGCGTTGTTGCATGGGTGCAAATGGGGTGGGATAGATGGCGCAGCCATGAATGCACCCACCCAAACAAAAACAAACTTGTCGCATTCTCCGCGCAGCCTTCGCGCATTCCACAAGACGGTCTTTCCTGCTAAGACCAAGCTTGGTTCGCTCTTTGGTTCGCTTGAAAAAAAAAAAAAAGAAAAGGAAACTCTCACAAGGCGCATCGCCCGCACGTCAAGTTTGAAAACGACGACCTATGCCTTTGGCTTTCCCCTGTCGTTGGCTGCTGCCTCTTCCACGGCAGACTCAAGCGACTCAGTATTGGACACCTCGAGCATGCGATGCAACGTCTCAACGTATTTGTTGACCTGTGCACAAAAATTGAGATGAGCAGCGACCCATGTGTAAGCAAACCCCAAAATGATTAGAAGCATACCTTGCGCTGCAGCTGGTTTGCCGTGTGCTGGTAGGTGTTGAGCTTGAGATCCTTGGCCATGGCCTGAAAGAGCACGGCCATGGCGGAGTTGCAACGACAGCGAGAGATGGGGCCAAGGGAGAATCAAGCGATGGCGCGCATGAGGAAGCGATGGCAGGCAGCGGGATGACAAGGCAAAGGCAACCAATCGTGCGGGGGCAGCAGCAAGAACGCACATCATAATCCAAGCCGTGTTTTTGAATGCTGAAAGGGCAGAGCAGGCGTCAAGGTCCCGACCGGTTTGAGATTCAGGTATGAGCCTTGGTGGATAGGACGGTACACAATGAGAGAGGCAAATAGGCACGCACCAGCTCTGAATGAAGATAATCTCGCCCCGGGCAGCAAAGGTTTTATAGGTTTTGACGGATGCAGCACGCTGCTCAAGCTCTGCAGCCAGAGCCAAAAAGCATCAATAAAACGCATTACACAGGGAGGTATGTCAACATGGCCAGTGTAGAAAAAGGACGGGGCCCACAACAGCTCGCTCAAGGATCGGTGCGCACTCACCACGAACAACTTCGGTGGGTTCGCGGGCAGGCGCCGTGATACCACCCCCGCGCAGTTTTTGGCTGCATCAGATCAGTCGCATCAACAATTAGTGTCAGTCTGGCGAAGAGAAGACGTCTGCACACATTTGGCAAACTAGGCTGCAAGTCAAACCGGTGGGCATCTCCCGACAGGTCCACGTTGGTATCGACAACAAGGCCAAGTTCCCGAAAGTTGTCCAGGAGCGACTTTTTGGGATCCCAAGCACGGGCGATGGTTGAGCTAGCAATGTCACGGCCGTTGGAACCACCCGAGTGAGCACCGCGTGCATGAGCAGGAATATAACACGTGTGAGGTCTAAGCTGTTCTGGGTGGGCGACGCTCGCACTTTTGGATTTGAACTTTGGTCGTGCGCTGACGTTCGCTGCGCTTCTTAGCCTGACGCGCGGTCTGCTTCTTCACGTGTCCAGCACGCAGCTTGCGCTTTTGACGAGGGTTGCCCATCTTGTCGCGTTGAGTCGCTTGCCTAATACCGCATGCACACAGATGAACAAAATGAGGCCCAGCTCCAAACCCTTGACCCCCTCGACCCCTTGTCTCTTGTGCCATCTTCCCGGTTAGCCGCTTCATCCTTACACCTGGAGCACGAGCACGAGCACGAGTACGAGTACGAGCGACACACTCACGGAGCAGCTTGATCGCCGTCAAAAAAAAAAAAAAAAAAAGAAAGAGAGAGAGAGAGAGAATGAGAGAGAGCACGCGGTCTCTCTCTCTCTCTCGCTCTCTCGCTCTCTCGCTCTCTCGCACAAATTCTCTGACATTCCGATTTATTTTCAAAGTTTGATGTTTTGCACACTACCGCTTGTAGCCATTTTCTCTCTCTCTCTCTCTCTCTCTCTCTCTCTCTCTCTCTCTCTCTCTCTCTCTCTCTCTCTCTCTCTCTCTCTC